>NW_026713576.1:0-40856 GCF_029784015.1 Lycium ferocissimum | reverse complement strand
AAAAAGAACATGAAATTCTTACCTTTCTTGTTCAACTTTCCCACTTACTTCAATTCTTGAAAGTGCCACAAAGAGTAATTTTCTTGTTCCAACAATTGTGCCATGTTGAAGAGGGCCTTCAACTTAGTAGAAGGCATGAAGAAACAAATTTTTGAGATCAAAGTTAAAGACTTCAAATTTTTCTCCTCTCTTTTTTGGTGCGAACTTTCCGGAATTACTGGACTTTTTGGCTGGAAAAAATGAGATTTTTGTCCCTTAAAACGGACTTTGAAGTCGGTTTTATCGTAGCCCGCGATCGTAGCGCATCGTAGCGGTGCTGTAGCGGTACCGCGGAAAACGCTTTTTCGCGTCGACCGGTTCGCCTTGTAACGTCTATAATTCTCTACCCGATGTCCTATCAATGAACGGTTTGTTGCATTACAAACTAGACTCGACGAACTTCATTTTAGGATTTTGAAACACCTTAAAACTCCACATATACTATGATGAGGTACATGTCAAACTCATGTTCTGAAAACGCGGGGTATAACAGATTCGGATTAGTATTTGAATGTATACGCGTCGATGTTGGCTTGAAGGTAAGCCGTCGAATTGAATATATTGAAAGTTGTTGAATGATGAAAAAGAGAGTTATTAATGTTGTATTGCCTTTCGGATTGACTATTAATGTTGCTAGGTTGGTTGTTGTTGTTGTTGTTGTTGATTTGGCCGAGTTAAATTCTCGCGGTTGGCCTATTTACAGGGGAAATGCTGCCCAATTTTTTGTAGAATTAAGGGCTAAATTGGAATTAAATGCCCAAATGTCTCTAGCTAATGTTTGGCATATTATGACTTGTTTGTAGACCTTGGGCAGCCCGAGACGTAGGTTGGATTTATCTTGCGTTTGAGCTAGCGTTGAGTGCGTATGAGGTATGTAAAGCCCAATCCTTTCTTCTTTTGGCATGCCTTAGCTTCAAGCAGGCTATGACACGAGCTTCGAGGAAATTTGATTCTCGCAATCCGAGCATGTTTATGACTTTTATTCGTTTCTTGGAATTCGTATGTTGATATGACGAAACATTGGCTTTTATGTCTTTGAAATATTTGATTTTCAACCTTTCGCTAAAAAAAGTTTGGCTTTTAAAGAGTTCCGTAACTACGAATGCCCGTATCTTTCACAAAGAAGGTTCCGGATTGCTCGACATGCTCGTAGGTGATTGTATGATGTATGATAAGTATGTTTTTCATATGGGCCCGACTCGGTCAACACCCGTCCGTGGGCCCCGCGACTCTTCTTTTGTAATTCCGAGGACTTGCGATAAAAATATGATACGACTAATATCCCGATTTTAAGTATGGTCATTTTACTTATCATTTGAGTCCGAGATAATGATTTTTTTGCATATGGTTACTCACGACTCCGTTCGTGCATTCGTTATATCCTTCGGCGAGTCCCGGGCCGGTTCGTTGTCGCGCGCACTTTGTTATACTCCGTGTTACGTCGTGTTATTGTTCGCCGAGCACCTCGCTGTAGGTCGGTTCCGCTTATATTTGGTGTTATGTCCGTGTATGGCGTTATGCCGTGATATGATGTGTGACGGGGATACGGAGATTTGAAACTTTTACGGTGTTATGCTGTGTTATGGCGCCATCGACGGGCGGGCGACCATATTTTCTGTGCCCTATGCATGATTCGTATTTTGAAAGTAAACATTTTGATATTATGGAAATGCATTTACCTTCTGTATCCCTATTTCGATTACGACTCAGATTTGTATACTATATTTTCTGCTTTGCATACTCAGTACATATTTCGTACTGACCCCCTTCCTTCGGGGGCTGCGTTTCATGCCCGCGTGCACAGACGCTCGCTTCGGTGATCCACCGCCAGACACCCTCTTCGGTTGTTTGGAGTGCTCCCTTATTCCGAGCCACATTTTTTGGTATATATTCGTTCGTTGCATTTGTATATATTTGTTCGGTACGGCGGGGCCCCCGTCCCGTCATATGATTCCGTTTTTCTCGTTTAGAGGGTGTGGACATGTACGTGGGTTATGCCCATTCCGTACGCTCGTGTTTGTATGATATATGTTACGGGCGATCCCATTCGATTGGCAGCCTCGTCGGCTTGCATTTGTATATGTTTTGGGCCGTTGCGCCATTTGATAGCCTTGCCGGCTTTGATATATATACGGTTGTGTTTGAGATGTGTTTGCGACAGTTTGATATAATCTGAGACAGCGTTTGATATTTGTGTCTGTATAAGCCATCTGTTTGTGACTCGAATTTGTGATTGTGTTTGGGTGCCCAATTCGGGCACTAGTCACGGCCTACGGGGTTGGGTCGTGACACAAAAGATGAAAACTTAAGTCATCTTCATCATTTAGCACCCTAGAAAATTCAAGAAGCATGGAGAAAGAACAAGAGGCCATTCGGCCATGACCAAGAAAAATTGGAGTCCAAAAATTGACAATCATGTTGTTGCTTCATAATTTAAACTCACGTTGACAGCATTATATTTCGTATTTTTGTACGTCGGATTATTCGCAAGATGAGGTGGGGTCCACACACTGAGATTTTTTTTAGGGACATGCGACAATTTATATGAATCACATATGTGAAGTTAAACATAACTCAAGAAGGACCCGAGCCAAATCAAAGGAAGTCCTCCAAACAAATATTTTTAAGTAATGTTTTCGGGTGATCTGACTTCGAGGGGCAGAAACGGTATTATAAGTTTGGAATTTGGAAAAATACCAAAGATATAAGTTGTAGATAATTGAATTATCTTTCCAACCATAGGTCGTGGGCCCACAGTGACATCGGGATAAGGAGATATGGATGTTTTAAGGCGGAAAGGTCAGTGGGCTAGGCCCAAACCGGGCCCAATCGGGTTAGGCCCATGACCCATGCCTATTTAAGTCTAATTTCAGCCCTTTCCTCTCATTTTTCAGACCAAGAATACCCAAAAAATTCTGGAAAGAGAGAGAGAAGAAAAATCAATTTTGACCAAAATCTGAGCCCCGACCCGGCTCCTATGAAGAGAAAAGTGTTGTACGCTGCGTTGTCTTCAATTTGAGCTAAAAATCAACCAAGGAGAAGAGTGATAACGTGGGGGCTACATGCTTAAGGTATGAATACGGTTCCTTTTCATTGTTAACGAGTGTATTTAGAATTTTGACGGATTAAAACGGAGGGGATAGTGTATAGAAATGGATGAAATTCATGAAATTTTGTATGTTGATGTTGAGCCGTGAGATGGGCTGTTTTGTGACAAGGAATGAACTAAATTTATTTAGTATGTTTGGATTGTTGTGTTGTGGATTCTATGGTGCTAATGAAAGTTTAATGGTTCTGTTACACTCCATAATAATCTGTGCTACTTGAATTAAGACGAGAAAGAATGAGTTAAGAAGGTTCAAGGAAAGTTAATCGAGTAGTAAGAATATCGTTGCCTTAAGTATCCCGAGGTGACATGGTAACCTAAAGGATTTGAAATAGCGTTATGAGTATGTATATGAGGTAATGTGAGTGACCTTTTAAAGTATTTGAGATTATTAGTAATGATATAGAAGATGGACAAAAGATATGAATATATTTTTGCGATTGGAGTTTTGTCGAAGCTTCGTAAGTTCTCTAGTTACGTTTAAGGTTATTGTGATTCTCCGGACCCTTCGAGATGTGTATGGATTGTTATGTATGTATATGATTATGTATATGAATGTATAAGAGGTTACATGAGGGTTGGAAAAGGATTATAAGTTAAACGAATCTGAACGAAATGAATCGGAACAACTTCAGAAAAAATCTCGGACCAGATTTTTAGCCCATATTGTTGGAGGCATACCTCCTAGTATATGAGGAGTTTTAAGGTGTTTCAAAAGCCTAAAATGAAGTTCATCGAGTCTAGTTTTCAACGCAACAAACCGCTCGTCAAAATGATATCGGAATAAGGAGATATGGACGATGCAAGTTGGGCTGGCGGGGCAGAAACTGGAGACCCGATCCAAACACTCATATTTCGGCCCATGAGGCCCATTAAACTTAATATATAAGTCACCACTTCTCCCTATATCACCTAACACGACCAAAAACAGATCCAAGGACCCTTATTTTCTCTCCTAAACCCCCTTTCTAATTGAGCCATCATATAAGCTAAATCCTAGACCCTTGACATGATATTAGTTAAAGAGAAGTTGTAGCCTAAGTTTTCTTTGTGTTGTTAAGCAAGCAGCTGGAAAGAGGAACAATATTCTTGAAGATTCTGATTGTTAAAGGTAATTTCAACCTCCTACTCATGTTATTAATTTGTATTAGAGGTTTAATATGGTGTATACGTGAAGGAAACGTTGATATGCAAGCTAGAGAGAGAGAAAGCATAAGCCATGGCATTCGGCCATGGCTAGAAAAATTGGAGCTCAAATTTGTTGATCTAAAAATCAGATTTTCTAGTTATTTCATCCCTTATGAAGGTGATAATAACATGGAGAAGTCATTTGGAGCAACAAGAACAAGTATTAGTTCATTTCACAAATTCTAGCTAAGTGGAAGAGCCAACTTGCTAAGGTAAGAGTTGATTATTTTTCTATATGTCTTAGGACGAATTTGCTTGTGTTGTGGATGGTTTGAACATGTTATGGTGAGCATAAATGAAAGAAAATCATGAAATTATGTATCTTGATGTTGAAACATGAATTGTACGAATGTTGGAATGTTGTTGAAATGTTGTAAAAGCCGTAGGGGCTGTTTTATTCAAAAATGGTGGACTGATTTGAATCAATAGTTTGGTTGTTGATATCATGGATTATGTGATGAGAATGAAGGAATGTAATAGTTAGAGTTGGAGTTAAATTGGTTGTGGGTTGTTGTGAGAATTAGTGTGGTAATAATGTAGCTTACTTGCATATAAATAGATGATGAAATTTTCGTGTAACTGCTGTAGTACTTCACTGAAATTTGCTGGAAATATTGCTTGAAATAATGTATAAGAAGTGTATGTGGGCTGCTTGGTGTATTGTAGGTGTTCGATAGAATTTCGGCATCCTTATGTTGTAGTTTGGGGGCTGTTTTCGGGAAAATTGGAGCGATTGTTGGATTGTCGGAAATATTGTGCAACTTGTTTGAAATGTCCTTGAATATTGTTAGTATGAGTTCGGGTTTGTATTTGAATGTATAAGCGGTAATGTGGCTTAAATGTAAGCCGTCGAATTGAATATTATGAATGTTGTAGAATGATGTAAAAGAGAGTTATTAATGTTATATTGCCTTTCGGATTGGTTATTGATGTTGCTAGGTTGGTTGTTGTTGTTGATGTTGATTTGGCCGAGTTAAATTCTCGGGGTTGACACATTTACAAGGGAAATGCTGCCCAAATTTCTGTAGAATTTAGTGCTAATTTGGAATTAATTGCCTAAATACCTATAGCTAATGTTCGGCATATTATGACGTATTTGTAGACCTTGAGAAGCCCGAGGCGTAGGTTGGGATTAGCTTGAATTTGGGCTAGCTTGGAGTGCGTACGAGGTATGTAAAGCCTATCGTTCCTTCTTTTTGGCATGATCCATTTTGGAAGAAAGAAAATGTATAAGTATGCTTAAAAAAAAAAAAAAAGGGGATCCTATTATTGGAGCCACTAGGATGGCTAACATCTTTGACCCCCATAAGCTATTCCATATGGTGGGTACATATTTTATGATGTTTAAATATTCTATTTGTTATGTTCTAGATGTTGTTCGAAAGAAAACGAGAAGACTAAAGCCTTTGATGAATATTTCGATATGAAAATATGGTTTTAAAGTCCCCTTTTGATCGATCCATAATGTTATCCACATGTTTATTAGTATGAATATGTGATCCACAATGATGTCCGAAAAAATATTTGATATGGCCAAAGTTTGGATATGTATATTTTGGATATGTGCGTATGATTCTAAAGCTCCCTTTGAAGTGCTCCATAATGTTATTTGAAATCTTCTTAATATAAATGGTACTCGAACTTCTAAATACGACTTATGAAATATTTTCGAAGATTCCGTACTTCGAAAGTTTGTAACTCTTTTATACTAATTCCAATTGACCCGAATTTTATTTTGAGCCTTCAGATGTCTGTAAAAATATTTGGCTATTGAGTTTGAAAGAAATTTATTTATTTATTTATTTATTTATATGCATATGGTTTCCGCACTACTCTGCTCGTGCCTACTATTATGATATCGTTCGCCGGATCCCGGGCCGGTTCTGTTATCGTGCGCACTTTGATATACTCCGGTGTTATCTTGTGTTTATGGTTCACCGAGCCACTCGCTAGAGGGGGTTCCACTTATATTTGGCGTTATCTTGTGTATGGCGTTATCTTTGTGTTGTGAGGTGTGACGGGGATATGGAGATTTGAAACCTTCGGTGTTATCTTGTGTTATGGCGCCATCGACGGGCGGGCGACCATATTTTACTGTGGCCCATGCATGACTTATATATTTCGTAAGTAAATATTTTGATATTTTGGACTTGCACTTGTTTTACGTACATTTTCGTTTATGGCTCGGGTTTGTTTTTTTGTATCTTACGCTTTTGCATACTCGGTACATATTTCGTGCGACCCCCTTTCTTCGGGGGGCCGCGTTCCATGCCCGCGGTACGGACGCACGGCCACGTGATCCACCCGTTTAGGACACCCCCTTTATTCGAGTGCTCCTCTCATTCCGGAGCTTATATTTTTGGTATATATTTGTTAGTGCATTTGTATATATTCGTTCATGGGTACGGCGGGGCCCCGTCCCGTCATATGATTACATCGTCATGTTTTAGAGGTCCGTGGACATGTTTGTGGGTTAGGGTCTTTACGTACGGATGCGTGTGTATATGTTGTGTTTGGGCGATCCCATTCGTCGCGGCGGCCGGTCCGCATATGTTTACATGTTGCTTTGTTGGCCCCGTGTGGCCTTTGTTGGTATTTTTACGTAACGCGGGTTATTTTGGATAGTCGTAAAACAAAGGAAACTCTGCCGAAATTTTTACGGAAAGTATCTAAATTTGAAATATAGCCTTGTCGACACGCTATATACTTGAATGCGTTTGATATGATTTGAGATAGCATTTGATAGATATGTTTGGGTGCCCAGATCGGGCACTAGTCACGGCCTACGGGGTTGGGTCGTGACAGAAGTGGTATCAGAGCAGTTCGTCCTCGGAATGTCTACAGACCGTGTCTAGTAGAGTCTTGTTTATCGGTGTGTTGTGCACCACATCTATAAACAGAAGCTACGAGACATTTAGGATGTTACCTTTCTTTCATATACGAGATCGTGCAATAGAGCCCGGCCATAGGTAATGGAATTCGGTTTACTAACCCTTGATTTCGGTGAAGAACGGCATCGACGAAGAAAGTGAGCGATAATATTGGAAGCTACACGGTACACGAGGTAAGGATGGTATGAAAGATGTATGTCGGGTAAGGTATTTGAAGTACGATTGAAATATAGAGTTGAAGATTGAAACGGAAAGTAAACAGGAAAGTGTAACAGGTGCAATTTGAGTTGGACATGTGAGGTAAGTCTCGACATCCTTATACTTTTACTTGAAATTGTTAGCCCTGTATGGCTATGATATGATATGATATATACGTATATATGTTGGCCCCGTGAGGCATTGTTGGTATTTCCTTCGTGCAGTTTTTGGAATAGTAAGAAGCACAGAGGAATCTCTGCCCAAATTTTTCCAGAAATATAAAAAGGAGAATGGGATGTAAGTTCTTAATATGTCTTAAAAGTCAATACCGATAGGGTAAATTATTACGTTGGATTGAAGCTTAAGAGATATCCTCTATGTCATTCGTAAGCGATCATCCTTATTGGGAAATTTTATTTCGAGAAAGCATATATGAGCGAGCGACTTCGCAATTCATTTAAACGGATCGAATACGTTCCAACCACATTTTGCTTTAGAAAAAGCCTATGTTGAAGGGCAAAAATGTCCGACGGTTAAGTTTCACCTTATTGGAAGAATACAAAGCGTGTGACAAGCAGTTGGGAATTTAAATGATTCGCTCATGACTCAAAAAAAAAAAAAAAATATGGGGATAAACTATGTGAATTAAGTACTAAGAAGTTCTGTGGTGCTTGTCGGACTCTAGCTTTCTTCTGCTGGTAGTTGGAGAATACCTTATAGTAACATTTTATCAGTTCTCATTGACTACTTTGGAGAAGGAATTTGTGGAATAAAAACTTAAACTTGTGGGCTGTTGAGGATCATATATTTTATGTGTTGTTGGTGAAGTACTAAAGATGATCTAGGAAAAGACGAGCAACAAGACAGAACAAATATCAGAAATGACTGGTGTGATAAGAATAAAAAGAGATAAACAGAACATGATTTGAAAATGAGAAAGGGCTCACATAGAAGTTGTGTTTTACGAGGGATATGGGAACAACATGAGATTCCTCGTGCACGAAATAAAAGATGGACATAGACCGGAGAAACGAAGGAAATACTAAAGGAAGTACCCAAGACGGATGTAATCAATTGAGTATGAATATAGAATAAAAAGGGGAAACATATAGTTATGGACTTAAAAATGTAGTGCGACGAAATGATAATAAGACAATACCTCTATTAAGACAATTCGACATGATTTTGGATAAGTTAGAAGTTAGCATTTGATATACAATAAGAGAGAAAGAGTATGAGGCATAAAAGTGTACTGCGTATATGCGACTTCACCTCAGGAATAGTGAAATCTTTAAAGGACAAGGATTGTGGATTTGCGAAACAAATGATGCATTGTGAATTTATTAGAAGAAACAGACGATATTCGTTGGGATAAAGATAGTATTATAAGAAAGATTGGGACACTTATAATTAGAATATAAGTGCTACCTAACGGAGAATTTGAAACGACTATAAGCACTAGCTAATTACTGACCGGAATAAAGGGAATGTGGCTTCGAATAAATTGCTACATTAATTACATTCCTTGAGTACTAACCATCAGATAAGATTTTGTATTATGTAATCGAGAGTTCTCATCACCTCGTGATTTTGTTAAGATCCCGTACGAAGATAATCAAGTTATAGATTATAAAGAAAAGACATGGATATGGTATAAGTACAACCCCAAAGGGGGAAGTCAAAGTGAAAGTAGAGTAAGTATAAATGGGAACAATTGACAACGCAACATGTTTAATGTGTATTCTTAAACTTTAAGTGAGATCCCTTGCAAAAATAAGTTAGTGAGATTTGAAGGCCAAAGAATAAGCGGATAGAAGTCAAGATGGTATTGGAGACAGTGCTGAGAATTATTGGTAGGGGTCTTGGATAGTATGACATCAGAAAGTGGATGCTTGTAAAAAGAAAGAATACGACAAGAGAATGGTAACGAGTAACTTAAAGATATTATAAAGGATAGCAAGGCTATCTTTAGGATTAGAGGTTAAGATGTTGCAACGAAGTTATTGGCTAATAATATTATGACATATAAGTAGCAATGGAAAAAGGATAGGAAATATCTCCTATAGCGAGGGTATGAGAAAACCTAATGGTGAATGGAGTAAGGGAAAGGAGTATGGCGAAATAGACGGCGAGTGAGTGATAATACAATAAGAATGAACCGGGAAAAGAAGGACTATGACTACGATTAAATACCTTTATACAAATTGTACAAGAATAGTTATGCAACCTACGAATATTTGTATGCTGAGGATGAGACCAAGTAAGTATTGATAAGATGGGTAAGAAGTCAGTAACAACAATGTGGTTGTGATATTATGGATACATCAAAGAAAGATATAAGCTGGTTTGAAGCACAACTACAGAGGTATAATTAGTATTGAGGGCAAAAGCCGTGGTTGAGCCTTGATATCAATTGAAAGATATAAGAGAGGAGTATAGGGTCTACATAAAGACTAGCATGGCGATGCTAAGGTATTTTTCCAGGCTAATTTGAGCACCTACATATACTCGTGTAAAGATTGCAATAGGATGCGTGATAGGAGAACGAGAGCAAATGCGAGTAAAGGGGCGATAGAAGAGTTTGAGTCAAGAATAGAGAAGTGACATAAGATGATATGCCTAAAGTGTTATAAGTGGGATTAAAGGAAATTGCAAAATGGTTTAAGCAAGATGATCAGAACGAGCTAGTTACTAGAAGACAGTGAATTTAAAGAGAACGAGCAAGAAGAACTCGACTTAAGCTTCAAGTATAGATGGATATGGTAAGTTGCAGTCGATTACTGAGGTAGCTAAATCGTGTCTACTACATTTGGAAGTTCAATATTATTAGATATCAGGGGGAGAATGGGATTACGCTCAGTAAGGAAAGGCATAGCATGATAGATGAGTTCGAGTTACAATTGACTCGTTTTAAGATCACCATAATCAGTGTGCTTATACAGTACTAATTTAACATTCGAGGACGAATGTTCCTAAGGGGGGAAGGATGTTACACTCCATAATAATCTGTGCTACTTGAATTAAGACGAGAAAGAATGAGTTAAGAAGGTTCAAGGAAAGTTAATCGAGTAGTAAGAATATCGTTGCCTTAAGTATCCCGAGGTGACATGGTAACCTAAAGGATTTGAAATAGCGTTATGAGTATGTATATGAGGTAATGTGAGTGACCTTTTAAAGTATTTGAGATTATTAGTAATGATATAGAAGATGGACAAAAGATATGAATATATTTTTGCGATTGGAGTTTTGTCGAAGCTTCGTAAGTTCTCTAGTTACGTTTAAGGTTATTGTGATTCTCCGGACCCTTCGAGATGTGTATGGATTGTTATGTATGTATATGATTATGTATATGAATGTATAAGAGGTTACATGAGGGTTGGAAAAGGATTATAAGTTAAACGAATCTGAACGAAATGAATCGGAACAACTTCAGAAAAAAAATCTCGGACCAGATTTTTAGCCCATATTGTTGGAGGCATACCTCCTAGTATATGAGGAGTTTTAAGGTGTTTCAAAAGCCTAAAATGAAGTTCATCGAGTCTAGTTTTCAACGCAACAAACCGCTCGTCAAAATGATATCGGAATAAGGAGATATGGACGATGCAAGTTGGGCTGGCGGGGCAGAAACTGGAGACCCGATCCAAACACTCATATTTCGGCCCATGAGGCCCATTAAACTTAATATATAAGTCACCACTTCTCCCTATATCACCTAACACGACCAAAAACAGATCCAAGGACCCTTATTTTCTCTCCTAAACCCCCTTTCTAATTGAGCCATCATATAAGCTAAATCCTAGACCCTTGACATGATATTAGTTAAAGAGAAGTTGTAGCCTAAGTTTTCTTTGTGTTGTTAAGCAAGCAGCTGGAAAGAGGAACAATATTCTTGAAGATTCTGATTGTTAAAGGTAATTTCAACCTCCTACTCATGTTATTAATTTGTATTAGAGGTTTAATATGGTGTATACGTGAAGGAAACGTTGATATGCAAGCTAGAGAGAGAGAAAGCATAAGCCATGGCATTCGGCCATGGCTAGAAAAATTGAGCTCAAATTTGTTGATCTAAAAATCAGATTTTCTAGTTATTTCATCCCTTATGAAGGTGATAATAACATGGAGAAGTCATTTGGAGCAACAAGAACAAGTATTAGTTCATTTCACAAATTCTAGCTAAGTGGAAGAGCCAACTTGCTAAGGTAAGAGTTGATTATTTTTCTATATGTCTTAGGACGAATTTGCTTGTGTTGTGGATGGTTTGAACATGTTATGGTGAGCATAAATGAAAGAAAATCATGAAATTATGTATCTTGATGTTGAAACATGAATTGTACGAATGTTGGAATGTTGTTGAAATGTTGTAAAAGCCGTAGGGCTGTTTTATTCAAAAATGGTGGACTGATTTGAATCAATAGTTTGGTTGTTGATATCATGGATTATGTGATGAGAATGAAGGAATGTAATAGTTAGAGTTGGAGTTAAATTGGTTGTGGGTTGTTGTGAGAATTAGTGTGGTAATAATGTAGCTTACTTGCATATAAATAGATGATGAAATTTTCGTGTAACTGCTGTAGTACTTCACTGAAATTTGCTGGAAATATTGCTTGAAATAATGTATAAGAAGTGTATGTGGGCTGCTTGGTGTATTGTAGGTGTTCGATAGAATTTCGGCATCCTTATGTTGTAGTTTGGGGGCTGTTTTCGGGAAAATTGGAGCGATTGTTGGATTGTCGGAAATATTGTGCAACTTGTTTGAAATGTCCTTGAATATTGTTAGTATGAGTTCGGGTTTGTATTTGAATGTATAAGCGGTAATGTGGCTTAAATGTAAGCCGTCGAATTGAATATTATGAATGTTGTAGAATGATGTAAAAGAGAGTTATTAATGTTATATTGCCTTTCGGATTGGTTATTGATGTTGCTAGGTTGGTTGTTGTTGTTGATGTTGATTTGGCGAGTTAAATTCTCGGGGTTGACCATGTTTACAAGGGAAATGCGCCCAAATTTCTGTAGAATTTAGTGCTAATTTGGAATTAATTGCCTAAATACCTATAGCTAATGTTCGGCATATTATGACGTATTTGTAGACCTTGAGAAGCCCGAGGCGTAGGTTGGGATTAGCTTGAATTTGGGCTAGCTTGGAGTGCGTACGAGGTATGTAAAGCCTATCGTTCCTTCTTTTTGGCATGATCCGTTTTGGAAGAAAGAAAATGTATAAGTATGCTTAAAAAAAAAAAAAAGGGGGATCCTATTATTGGAGCCACTAGGATGGCTAACATCTTTGACCCCCATAAGCTATTCCATATGGCTGGGTACATATTTTATGATGTTTAAATATTCTATTTGTTATGTTCTAGATGTTGTTCGAAAGAAAACGAGAAGACTAAAGCCTTTGATGAATATTTCGATATGAAAATATGGTTTTAAAGTCCCCTTTTGATCCGATCCATAATGTTATCCACATGTTTATTAGTATGAATATGTGATCCACAATGATGTCCGAAAAAATATTTGATATGGCCAAAGTTTGGATATGTATATTTTGGATATGTGCGTATGATTCTAAAGCTCCCTTTGAAGTGCTCCATAATGTTATTTGAAATCTTCTTAATATAAATGGTACTCGAACTTCTAAATACGACTTATGAAATATTTTCGGAAGATTCCGTACTTCGAAAGTTTGTAACTCTTTTATACTAATTCCAATTGACCCGAATTTTATTTTGAGCCTTCGGATGTACGTAAAAATATTTGGCTATTGAGTTTGAAAGAAATTTATTTATTTATTTATTTATTTATATGCATATGGTTTCCGCACTACTCGCTCGTGCCTACTATTATGATATCGTTCGCCGGATCCCGGGCCGGTTCGTTATCGCGCGCACTTTGATATACTCCGGTGTTATCTTGTGTTTATGGTTCACCGAGCCACTCGCTAGAGGGCCGGGTTCCACTTATATTTGGCGTTATCTTGTGTATGGCGTTATCTTTGTGTTGTGAGGTGTGACGGGGATATGGAGATTTGAAACCTTCTGGTGTTATGCTGTGTTATGGCGCCATCGACGGGCGGGCGACCATATTTTCTGTGGCCCATGCATGACTTATATATTTCGTAAGTAAATATTTTGATATTTTGGACTTGCACTTGTTTTCTGTACTTCTGTTTCGTTTATGGCTCAGGTTTGTTTTCTGTATCTTCTGCTGCATACTCGGTACATATTTCGTGACGGCCCCTTTCTTCGGGGGGGGGGGGGTTCCATGCCCGCAGTGTGGACGCACGGCCGGTGATCCACCTGTTTAGGACACCCCCTTCGCTATTCGGAGTGCTCCTCTCATTCCGAGCTTATATTTTTGGTATATATATTGTTAGTGCATTTGTATATATTCGTTCATGGGTACGGCGGGGCCCCCGTCCCGTCATATGATTCTGTCTGTCCGTTTAGAGGTCCGTGGACATGTTTGTGGGTTAGGGTCTTTACGGATGCGTGTGTATATGTTGTGTTTGGGCGACGCGCGCGCCGTGTATATGTTGTGTTTGGGGCGATCCCATTTTGGATAGTACGTCGCGGCGGCTAAATTTGAAATATAGCGGTCCGCATATGTTTACATGATTTGAGATAGCTTTGTTGGGGTGCCCGTGTGGCCTTTGTTGGTATTTTAGTTGTGCGCTTGTTATGGAATTTTATATAGTTTATTGAATTTATGGAAGTTATTTTGGATAAGGAAGAAAATGTGTTGTGTTGTTTCCTTGAACTAGGTTTCGGGTTTCAAACAAAGGGTTATTAATGTTAGAATGCGTTTTGAATCGATTATTGATGTTACTTATATGGTTGTTGGTATTGTTGTTGAAGATTTTTGGAATTCTCGGGGTTGTTGAAAGTATCTAAATTTGAAATATAGCCTTGTTGACATTGGTATTTATTGATGTTATGTAGATCTTGGGGAGTCCGAGACATAGGTTTGATTTGGATTAGCTTTGAGAGCAATGCTTACCTTTCTTTCTTTTGTTTGATATGATTTGAGATAGCATTTGATAGATATGTTTGGTTTATATGTCTTTGTATGATTGGTTTTCAAATGTCGTATGAAAAGTTTTGTTTTCAAAAAGAAGTTTTGTAACTACGAACGTCCGTAACTTTCACGTACGAACCGGATGGCTTTGATATGTTCGCAAATGATTCTATAACGTATAATGACTATGATTTCCATAGGCGGGCCCGGATTGGGTTGATGCTCGTCCGTGGGTCCCGCGACTTTTCCTTGTATAGTGCTGATGACTTTTTGAAGGAACGTAATATGACTATTTTTTCGACCCCCGAGTATGAATATATATTTATCTGTTGAGTCTGAAATGATGATTCGCATACCTATGATTTCGATACGTAGCTATGGTTTCTGAAGTTCGGTTTGATATGTTCTCGAGTGATATTCGTAAGAAAACCTAATTTGACTATTGACTCGGTGTTTGAAATAACGCTTTGTTTTGATTATCCTATTGGGTCCGTGTAAATGTTTTGCATTGCATATGATGCTTCCCACGATTCTCGTGGCATTTTGTTGTATGTCTTTCGCCGAGTCCGTGCCGATTGGGTTGTGTGATCGTACGCACTATGTGATGTTACCGCCGGATTCTTGACCGCGGGTGTGATGTTGCAGCTGGATTCTTTTGACCACGGTATGTGTGATGTTGTGATGGATTCTTGACCGCGATGTGATGTTGCCGCTGGATTCTCGACCGCGGTATGTGTATGTGTGATATTGACCGCTGGGTACTTGACCGTGGTATGTGTATGTGTGATATTGACCGCTGGGTACTTGACCGCGGTATGTGTATATGTGATATTGACCGCTGGGTACTTGACCGCGGTATGTGTATATGTGACATTGGCCTCTGGGTACTTGACCGCGGTATGTGTGTATGTGATTTTGACAGTCTGGATTATGATCAGTCGGTTAATGCCAGCTCATATGATTTGTTCTATTTTCTATATATATGAGACAAAAACGTTTTACAAAAGAAAGCTAAGCATTTTGGCATTCGAATTATCACATTTGTCTTCCGTATACCTATGTATGATTTGTACTTCGTGCAAGCCCTTTGGTATTACGGATTTTTATGCTCACTTTACGCACTCCTTACTTTGGTTATGACCTCGTTTGTTTGTGCCATGCTTTACATGCTCGACATATTCCGCATCGACCCGCTTTCTTCGGGGCGTTTCATGCCGCGCGTACCCACACAGATGAAGTAATGTTAGCGTAAGATGTTCCACCTGGATTGCGAGTCATTTCCTCCGGAGCGTCAGCTTTGAGTCGAATGTTTTTGTATGGTACCTGGTTATGGCAGAGACTTTGCGAAAGGTCGGTGTATGAGATGTCCGTTTTGTAAGCGGCTATGTAAGCCGATGTATCATTACGCTCATCGTTATATCATTTGTTACGCTACGTATTTCATACGATGCTAGTTTTATTTGATTTGGTAAAGATGAAAGGCATGTTTGTTTTCGAAAAAAAAATTTCATTACGTACTTATGTCATGTTTCATGGGCCCAGTATGGTTATGAATATTACGAGAGTTAGCGGGTTCGCTCGGCCCTAAGTAAGGGTCGGGTGCCCATCACACCCTGTCGGAAATTAGGGTGTGACACATAATACGCAACTCGGCAACATAAGATCACTTACCATTAAAGGATATAAATAACGGAGCTTGTCTCATAAGTTGTGCCTAAGACACTGGCCTAGGATTCCATTACATATATATATATATATATATATCACACACTTCCAATCAACTTACTTGTAATCACGATTCTAGCTATCACTAGGTCACTAACAATTATTGTCATCTCAAATCGTTGGGTTGGCTCAGAATTCTCATCTCAACACAATCATCACATCGGGAATAGTATAAATGGCTGTAGGACCCAAATCAATCGGCGCATACATATCACAAGAGATTACTGGAATTATTCTTGGGTCAATATTGGAGGGATACTCAAGATTCTGTCGTCCAGCTAATGCATAGGTATGATGCTGGGATCCACTTGGACTAGGCATTCCTTTTCGGTCTCTATCATCGCCTACTAACATCTGTGACCTTTGCCTTGGAGGCTGTACCGATAATGAAGAGCCAGCTACCACTCCCGTAGACCGAACCTTATCTTTACCACTTAGCGATGGACAATCGCGCCTAAAATGGCCTGGCTGAGCATATGCATAACAAACATCTGAAGCCGAGCGGCACGGTCCAGAATGTAACTTCCTGCATTGACTACATCGTAGCACAGGTGGCCTCATCTGGCTTGAATCACCCCTATTCCGAGAATTAGAAACTCTGAGACTTTGGGGCGGCCTAGAATTAGTAGATCCATTAAACACGGTCCAAGAAACCATGGAGGAGCGCTAGTTGTCGAACGAACCGAGTGCCTAGACTGTTGTGTCGAGCGCCCCTAAACTCACGATCAAACCCCGAACTCTGTTTCTCCGACCCCTATTACCGTGGTCCACATCCTGCCGCTGAGCTTGTGCGGCTACAAACTGGGTCAGTAAAAGAATAGCCTGTCTCATCTCTTGGCCCGAGGTATCTGGAGGAGGGACTGAGGGTGCGGGAGCTAAAATTGGGGCTTCCCTCTGATCCTCTAAAGTGGGCGGGGTACACAAAAACCGAGATAGGGCTTTGTTTTGGGGTTCACTCTCCTCCATATCCGTAGATGGCCCCTGTTCCAGCCCTTCTGCAATCGCTGCCTTGCCCTTCTGGGCTGTAGTAGCTTTTCCTTTCATCGACTTTACTGAAATCATAAACGCACCATTAGGGAGGGGAAAATCTTATAACATGGCTCTATCACACGATCTTATAAGAAGAAAGATGGTCATTTTTCCTAAATGCCCTGTAGCCTCTTGTTTATTAGCGTGGCGCGCAACACACCATAGATAAGACTCTACTAGACACGGCTCGTAGACACTTCCTAGGATTGAATTGCTCTGATACCGCTTTTGTCACGACCCTAGCTACGGGCCATGACGGGTATCCGGGGCTGACCACCGAACACCGCTCATTCTGTTACTCATCTACTCTTATTCATAATATATACTCGTGATCATAGAAAACTATTAACATTTGAAACATATTTACTTTTATAAACATAAGCCATTTTGGCTATCAAAATAATATATATACATACGTGCATATATACATGAAAGATCATGGAGACCATGCTACCCACACATACGTATCTACGAGCCTCTACTAGAATACTAAACATATGAACGGAAAGGACCCCGTCGTGCCTAAAATATATGTACATAAATACGCATACTCAAAATAGCACCTCCGGAATAAAGAGGGCTCAGGGTGAATCTAACGCTCGATAGCTCTTTACTGCGTATCCGCACCGCCTCCCTTGTCTCGGGGGGTACGAACACGAACTGGCCCAAAGAAAAGGACGTCGCACGAACATTGTACTGAGTATGTAAGGCATGAATGGAATGAATATAATAAAGAAGTCATAAGACATAGGATGAGGACACAACCTTCGAATGGATACATTTTATACATATATTATACGCAACATATCATATGAGCTACCATAGCGTATACATCACCTTATCATACATACTTCATCATATCGTACATACATCATCATATCATACATGCATCATCATGTCATACATACATCATCGGATCATACATACATCGTCATACACATAGCATCATCATATCATGCATACATCATCCTCGTTAACCCGCGTCCGAGTAACTATCAAATACGCCCCCCCACCGGTGCGGTCATGTCCGGCCCTCTAGGCACGGTGTAGTCCGCGCAGCCATCACCAGTGGTGATCGTGTCCGGCCTTCTAGGTGCGGTGGAGTCATAGCAAGAACTCCTCGTACGCAGCCCACTAGTGGTGGTCATGTCTCGGCTTTCTGGAACGGTGTAGTCGCACGCGGCCCCACTAGTGGTGATCGTGTCCGACCGTCTAGGCGCGGTGGAATCACGTCGTCCATACACTCATTATCATACACATTTCATAGACTTATGTTTATTAATTACCTTATAGGCGTATCATGGCTTTATCATAATTTAGCATCATTACATATGCATACATCGAAAATATACATTAGGACTTGGAGGCGATTATAGCTATGTCGGGGCGACATAAGGTCGTGGAACCCCAATTGTATTATGGAGTAATCAAATCATCGTATCTCACCTTGAAGGGACGAACATTTTAAGGTGAGTGTGCACTAAGTTAAGCACCAATGGAACCATACTTAGAATCTTTGACTTCGTGGGCATCATATCCCGCTTTAGGATTCTATAGACTTGTCTCGTCAACATCAATTGTCATACTCATGTCTCACTTTCTTTCTTTACCTTATACATAAATAGCCCCTTAGGGTCACGGACTCATCATCACCATTATCGTGCTCATAATATATCTCTTATCTTTACCTCATATGGCTATTCATGAACGTAGACTCTGGGCTTCTTGCGTAGGATTTAGGAATTTCTTGGGGAAGGAGGAAAAATCATGCCTTGAAGGGAAAGAGACTAACATCATAAGATAGGTCTAGCAACAATAAATAATAGCAAAGAATCGCATGAAGGTCATTAGCTTTGTAGAAATTTTGTATCATAAGTTTTAAGATTTCTCGACCTGGGTTCATTATCATATTTATAACATACCTCTTAACTTATCTCATGACAGCTCTTTATAACGTAGACTTATCATTTCTGATACATACATATATGTAGAGAAGTCATAGAAAGATAGGAGGATTCATACCATAGAGTCATGCCTTAGAAAGAAAGGACTAGTCTTACATAACTTTGTCGTTTAACTATCTGATTGCTTTCTCGTTCTCCTTTAATGCACACGTTCTACCTTCAAAAGGATTCGTATCGACATTAGCTAAGCATCTATAAAGACGTGCTTACTAAAGCTAGAGAAAATTGGGCAGCGTTTCCTTTGTTTATACAGCTTCCTCCATATTCCATATCAACTCCCAAACGTTAATAACAACTATCACAATATCATAAACAACAATCATCATTTATTTGCACTATCTACATTTGGTAGTTCCCCCTCAATTCCTCCATAATCATGACCATAGTTCACTATCATGTTTCTTCACATATAATGCTCATTCCATGTTCTAAACGTCATTTATAATGTATTTATAATCTCATAATATCAATATCCACAACTCAATCCAAACTTCTACTCAACAATGACACTATTCCCACATTTATGACCCATTTCACATATTCTTCTACAATTCAAGTGTTTCAACCTTACAATACTTCAAACATCCTGAAAATACCATAAAACTTACCTTAGATAATTGCACAATAAGTCTTGACTGGAGATTCCCTTCTTACGCCAAAAACCCTAATTCACTTATTTTGGAATTTGTTGGTTTAGATGACTTTAGTGAGGTTTCATACACTTGATTCACTCCAATTCTTGTTGTTGATCCTTGATTTCCTTGGTTTTCTTGTGGATGAAATATGTGGAAGGTTCTAGAGGTCTTGAGAAGTTGAAGAAAAGTGTGGGAATGAAATAAATGAAATGGGAGCATCATTATATAATTGAGCTAAGTTCAGCCCGTCGGGACTTCCACGGACTGTTTCACTATCCGTGGATCAGGGTGTTGGCCGTGGTTCTGGTCGTGGTTCATGACCAACCAGTCAACATTTCTGCTGGCAGTTCCACGGACCCATCCACGGTCCGTGAAACATTATATGGTCCGTGGAACCTTGGCCGTGGAACTCACAGTTTCG
This sequence comes from Lycium ferocissimum, assembly GCF_029784015.1. NCBI lineage: Eukaryota > Viridiplantae > Streptophyta > Magnoliopsida > Solanales > Solanaceae > Lycium > Lycium ferocissimum. The sequence goes on along the minus strand of NW_026713576.1, from coordinate 20,649 downwards.
CCAAAGTTGTTCCCATCATCTCGTTTGATCTCTGATCCTTATGGAACCTTTTTAACACTTGTTTATCACTTCATTAGAAATATAAGGGACATTATAACTCTCCTCCAAAACATTATTAAGATATCATTAACTCGATAGGCGTAACTTTGCCCGACACACAACTTATAACTCGCTTTCCTTAACAACTTTCTTTCCTTAGCTCGAATGTCTATGGAAATCTTAATTAGGACCATTGAAGACTATTTCTTACTTGTCAAAACCTCGTATACGTCATGTCCTTCGTTAGTCTATTCACTGTACGCTAAGGGAAAATTTCCAAGGTGTAACATTTTTAAGGTTGTTTGATTATTATATGTCACACCCCAAATCTGGTGCGGCGTGACCGGCACTCGGTGCCAAACTAGACCCGAGCGAACCACTCTAATCTGATACTCTGCTAAGGACTACCTGCACACCGATAATACCAACAAGCTGGCGAGGCCATAAACTAGATGGATATATACATATACTGACCATCTCATCTGAACTGGGCACACATATCCAGAATATAAATACACAACTGAGCAAGCCGATGAGGCTGCCATGTATGCTGAACAACAAAGGCGAGACCAACAAGGCTACATAACATCCCAACTACATACAATGGCGTCCACAGACCTCTAGGAACATGAGCTGTAGAAAGGACAGGATAAGGCCCCGTCATCTCCATCTATATACTTGTCAAAATAATATACCAAAAAGGGCAACAACTCCGAACCAAGTGGAGCGCACTGACTGTCGCTGAGTGCAAAGCCTACTGAGCTGGATCATCTGTTTGGCTACCTGAACCTGCGGGCATGAACGCAGCGTCCCCAAGCAAGAGAGGCGTTAGTACGAATAATCTACTGAATATGTAAGGCAAGATAACAACTGAAATGAAATAACAAGCTGCACTCTGGATATTTCACAAGCATCCGGAGGTACTCTACTCCGGGGTTGCCTTTCATCTAAAAGACAAGATAACATAACTCTATAGATATAACTCCATGACCTGAAGGTCAGGCATAAATAACTCCATGACTCATTGGTCAGGTAATAACTCCGTGGCTCATAGGCCAGGCAATAACTCCGTGCCTCATAGGCCATGCAATAACTCCGTGGCTTATAGGACAGGTAATAACTCCTTAGCTCATAGGCCCGGTAGCAACTCTATGGCCCGTAGGTCGGGTAACAACTCCACGACCCGTAGGTTGGGTAGCAACTCCACAGCCCGTAGGTCAGGTAACAACTCCATGACCCATAGGTCAGGTGTAATCAACTCCATGGCTCATAGGACAGGCATATACAAACATATAATGATAACTTAAAGGCAATATAATAGCCTGTGAACAACTTGTACAATTGTTATTCCTTTTGTCATTCCATCATCTTATATAACCCAACTATTCTTATACCCGTCCCTAGCTTGGAGAAATTATTACACTAGGGTTATGGTGACACAGTATGGTCTTCATGAATAGCACATCTTTAAAGTGCGAATAGTCAAAGATGGCTCAATAGTAGAAATCATGCCAAAGAAAAAAAGGAACAGCCATACTTTAACATGCAGGGAATTCACGTCTCGGCTTTCCCACCTATTTTAGGTCTCGCAATCTACATATAAGACCATTCATACTATGGTTAGGCCCATTGTTATATACTTATCCTAAGCCTTTAAATTTAATTTCCTTAAAGTTTGCCGGAATTCGAGCAAAGATCTCCCCTGTTTATATGCCTAGCCCGAAATTATAATTTAGCAACCAACAACAATAAAATCATTTTCAACACCAATATGTACCATAAAATATCCCTCACGACATTTTCTAATGTCCACAACTAACCAACCCGCTATATGATTATTTAACTACTTTATCTCTGTAAATAAATCGAAATTAACATTAATAATAAGAGATTCATAACTTACTCCCAATATTATGGCTATATCTTCACTTCCCTCCTTGAACTTCAACCAAAACTCATCGTTATATGATTCTACAACCGCAACTATACGTTGTCCGGGCCAGAATTCAGGGATTATAGCTGGTTTGGACCCAAAATTTGTTATGTCGAAGTTGGTAGGGGTTTCCAGAAGTTTGGGGTGGCTTATGGGGTGTTTGGTTGCTGAAAAGAGGGGTAAACCCCCTTATATAATGTTCTAGAGTTGGTATAAACCGACCTAGAATTTGCTCTGTGCATTCGCGCCACCTTGGGGCGCGTTCGCGCAGAGTAAATCCTCTGCTCAGACAGTTTATCTTAAAATGCTCATAACTTTTGATCCCGTTATTTTTGTGAGGGACCATGACCATGGTTGGAAATCTATTTCAATTATATACAACTTTCATTTTTTGTGTGTTTCCAAATTCCAAACTTATAATGGCGTTTTGGCCTCTTCAAGTGAGATCATCCGAAAACGTATCCTTAAATCATCCCTTTGGAGGGCTTGGCCATATTTGGCTTAAAGGTCCTTAGTAAGACTTGCTCAACTTTCTATGTACTACTGATATAACATTTCATATGTCCTATATAAAACCCCAGCATAGGAGCCCCACCTTAACTTACAGTTACAAGGGCTATTCATCAAGTAACGTATTAACTGATTTACACCATACGATCTCCAAATGTTATATATATATGTTATTCTTGTACTCATATAATATAATCTTCATCCCTAATCCTTGTATAACTTTACTCTCCCTTGAGCTCATACTAAGCCGTGTACAGCCTTGGTAACGCCAATTTTTTCGAGGTGTAACATTATACAATTTGGTTGAAGGAGGAAAATGAAAAGTGAGTTCAAATATGATTTTGAGGATATTTTGAGCTATAAATTAACTCTAGTTATAATTCTTGGCATGTTATGAGTATAATCTTGTTATGGGTGGTAATAATGATGATGAGGAAGCGTTGTAGTATATGAAGTTGTGTAGAAATTATTGTTATGGGTTGATTATGAAAAGGAGTTTTGGGGATTGAATGGAGCATAACTTTAATAAAGCCTCTTAATTATAGTTCTATTGATGATATTATTGTTGATTGGGAGTTGTTTTGGAATTTGGTAGACGTAGATGGAATAGGGGAAATGTTGCCCAATTTTTGCTAGATCACAAATTATACTAGTTTGAACTTAAGAATAAATCTTTGAGACCTAACCTTTGCAGTACGAATCCTCTTGAATGTAGATTTTTTGGACTTTGGAGGAGAACGTAAAATAGTTAAGAAGACGTAAAGGTATGCAAGGCTAACCCTTCTTTCTTAAGGCATGATTCCATTATTGTGAACCTATACATGAAATTCATAATGTCTTCCATGATTACTCCATTCCTAGAAGTGCTAAAGCTCATGGTTCTTGATACTCTTATGATGTCATTGATCTCCTCCTACGATAGTTGATCCTCTAAGCAAAGATATAGTGATGCTGATGATGATGGTGTTGCTTTTACTTATGTATTCCTATGTGTGTGTATATATATAAAGCTACGTTGTGACACCGAGCCTATATGGCCTGGTATGATATCTATTATGCGCACACCACTGTAGTTGTGTACGGACAACACCAAGCCTTGTTATAGCCGGGTATGGATAACACGGAACCTACATAGTCGAGCATGATATCATTTTATGTATATGTGTATGCATGGAAAGCTTTCTTTAGAAAAAGGTTAAGTAAGCATGATGAATGCCTCAAGAGGTATAAATGGCCCTCCTATTATATGTTATCCTTTTTTCTTTTATCATATTATTACTCATGCTTTACATACTCAGTACATTATCCGTACTGACGTCCTTTTGTTTGTGGACGCTGCGCTCATGCTTGCAGGTAGACAGGAAGACAGACTTGACCCCTAGGCTGCTTCATCAGAGATTGCATAGCAGTGCTCCATTTGATCAGGAGCTGCTGTAGTTGGTATTATTCTTTTGTGTACATATATGGGCATGGCGGGGTCTTGTCCTGTCTTTATGATATTGCATATTCTTTGTAGAGGCTCGTAGACAGATGTTTATAGTTATTTATCCCTCAGCCTTGTCGGCTCATATTTTGTATATCATTTTGATAGCCTTGCCGGCTTATGTATAGATGGGCATAGTTGGTGATGTTTGTATAAAGGCGCCTACTTTCGATGGAATTCGTGTTATTTGGCACATTGTAATTATACAGTAGCCATGCGGCTCACCTAGATGTGATTCTGAGGATATGTTAAGGGGTGCTCGGTAGGTTAGCTCTGAGTGTCCGTCATGGCCCTCTGGTTGGGTCGTGACACTCTATCAACATATCCGGTACAAACCTCGGATCGTAGCAATAATCATTTGTTACTTTCATATTTCTCTTTCTTTCCAATTCGAAATAGTTTTCATAACCCTTTCATCATGTATGATTGTATGAGTGTAAGAATGAGGGATCACATGTAACAATGCTAATGAATATGACATGGAGTTCACAAAGCACCATAAAGCCAATTCAATCCTTGCACGAATTATCAAACTGCCATGGCAACGTATCAGAGAATCATTCTCAATTATAACAAACAGAACCAACACATCCTGCATCACCATAACTATGTAATCAAGTACACCACATGTCAATAATTGGGTAAAGAACGACGACAAGAGGTCAAGCCGTAACCTACCTCAATTGCCATACACAAACAAAAAACCTTCATGTCCAAGTCTTTCCATCTCGTAATGTCCCCGAACCATTTTGAGTCTAGTAAATAAGTCACCAATGTTAGAAAATATGCCAACAATATCTATGACCCTATACTTGAAATAACACTAAAATGTCTCTAAAAGTGACCCCGAGCCCACAAGGCAAAAATAAAATTTTAACGGAAGGTAAGTCTACTAGAAGTCCCAATGACCAACAACCTAAGTGTAATACTTATCTAAGCTCAAGTGAGCCCTAAAATTCCTCTAATTACCAAAACCCCCAATTTTACAACAAAAACCCCCACAATAACCCATTTGAGGAATCCATTTTTGAATTACACATTGGAGTTGGAAATTATCCCCTATAATCTAAATACTAAGATACACTTCCACAACAAAGCATGATCTTAGTTAAAGAAACCATTTACCCACCTAGGATTTTACAAATCAAAAGAGTTCTCCCCCAAATCCAAAAAACCTAAACATGAAATATTTAATGGTGGTAAGGGACAAAAAGATGAGTAATGAAATAGGGGATAGATCTTACCCTCTCCAAATGGCTTTGGAAACTTCTGAAAATGCTCCCAAAACTAGCTCTAGAAAAATATTAGGTGGAAATGAGGTCAATCCCGAAATGGGGAAATAAATGTTATGTCTGTTTCAGCGATTTCCACTTACGCGAGCCACCGCCCGTCTACGCGATACAGTCTTTACTGAAAATGTTTCGCAGATGCGGATTCATTAACTATTCTAATTTCTTGCCTACACGGAAGAATGTTCACAGATGCAGGCTCATTGATGTGTCCCGCCAAATGCAGAAGCGAAACGCCTGTTTTAGAAAATCCTAAGTTGATTAATTTCTTTCCAAATCGGCTGTAGGTCAACCTTACCTAGAAATCCCGCGCATGAAATGCTACTGTTGCGAGTCCAATGAGGGTAATTCAGAGAAAAAAAGGAAATGCTCATAACGACAAAATGGGTCATTACATCAGATACCAATAAAACAACTGTTTGTCTCCGAATGGAGAGTAGTGAGAAGATGGTACGTAGATTAATGAAAGAGTTGGAGTACTTCGGTGCAGATGACAAGAATGAGTATATTCTGTTTTAAGCGTAACTTCCCGAAATGAAATAGGACGAAAAGGTCTCGGCTTGAATAATAAAATAAGTATAGCACGCTATCGATAACTATCTTGACGCAGGTCTTTACCTTTTCCTTGACTACGGATGATTTATCAGGAAATATGTCACGGTCTTGAATCACCACGCTTTCTCCAATGGTTCTGAATTGTTCCGTGTCTTGGGTGAATCTATCATACTGTCCATAGATACCTTCTTCCCTTTGATAATGCCACCGCAAATTATGATACATCGTTCAACGCTGGTTGTAGTGGAACGCGTAGATAATGAATGCTCTCTGTATGCAATCCATTGCGGAACCTTGTCTGTCAAAATTCGGTCACTGGAAGGTCGCTTGCCTTGATGGACAATGGGGTAGATACTATCAAATTTGCAACTCTTCCATCCATGCGGTCTTACTAAATTATAACTTGGTTGTTCGAACACAAGATAAGATTTTGATGGTTTGTTATGCTTTATAAGAGTTACATAAGAGTCGGGAAGGTGGGTTTTGAGTCAAACTGGGCTGATCAATGCTCTCCGGAGAAATAATCCCGTGCAGATTTCTCCTATGCGAGAAACTCTTCACTGGTGCACACACGCGGGTACGGTGTGCCGTCTGCATAGGCGGTGGCCTCTGAGTAGAGAAGAATCTGCAAAAGTGAGCATGCTATCGCGGAAGCGCATCCGTAGACGCGGCCCATGCTTTAGCAAAAATATTACACCCCCAAGTTTCGGTACATTGAGATTTATTACGAGTTAGCTAGTTAACTATAGACACCGGAGTTATTGTCGAAAAGATGCAAGATCATTGATGCCCGTTTTGCAATACAAGAGTCCGAGTTCGTGTAATAGGTTATGGAAGGAAAGTTAAGGACAAGGCCGTTTTTCGGTTTTGATTTAATGCGCAAGTCGCTCATAAATATTATTGGCATGGAATATTAAGGGCAAAATTGGAATTCGGGAACTATTATATTTCAAGGATTAAGTGTACATGTGGACAAGATGACTAGGCAAGCAATAAAATTGGTCATCTTTATGACTTAAGAAATTCTAGAAACTTGGAGAAAAAGAAAGAAAGAAAGAAAAAAAAAAAGAATAAGGGGAGCCATGTGGCCGGCCACCTTGGTGTGGGCCATGGCCACATGGTTGGCTACTACTTGAAATAAAAGATGACCAAGTCATCTCATTTCATCATCTTCATCACTTGGAAATTTCAAGAAAGTTGGAGAGAAAAACCACAAGGCCTATTCGGCCAAGCCCTTGGAAATTTGAGGTCCAAGAATTGATCTCCAAAAATTATTTTCTCCTAGTTTCTCTACTAATTGGAAGGTTCTCGTTGACGTGGAGTGGGTGTTAGAACAAGAAAACCGCTCGTTGTTGTGTTTCACCAAAGCTAGCCGTGGGAGAAGTTGGTGGAAAAGGTAAGATTTAATCCTCCCTTACATGTTCTATGGATGATTTGAGCATGTTATAGTATATGGAAATGAATGAAATTCATGAAACTATGGATTATGGTGTTGGCCGAATAGGTGCATATGTGTAGAGGTGAAGAATCAACTTTGTTTAGCATGTTTTGGTTGTTGTTGTAAATTCTATGTGATGGAAATAAAGGTATTGAATGGTCTAAATTGAAGTTGTGATTGTTGCAAGTTGGGCCGTGTACATGTAGTATTATATAGGGATGACGGACTAATTTTATTTAGTATGTTTGAAATGTTGTGTTGCGGATTCTATAATGAAAATGAATGCTTGATAACTCATGTTGACGTCGCAATTGTTGTGGGCTGTTTTGGAGAGTAGTATGATGTTAATATAGGTTCTTGTGTCCATAGGAATGATGATTATTGGCATGCGGATTGTTGGTGTAGTTTATGAATTTGCGTAGAACAATTAAATAATTGAATAGAGAATTGACTAGTTATGGAAGTTGGAAAACGGCGTGTGGGCTGTTTATGGAATACTTTGTTATGGGAAATGATATTATTGATGTTGATATTGTTGTTGTTGTTGTTGGTTGATGAATTGAGAATTCGGGCTAGGCACCTAAACAGCGGAGATGCTGCCCGATTTTCAATAGAATATAAAATAGTTTAAGTTGGAACTTGAGATAAGTATGTAATACAGAGACTAACATTAGTGTGAACCCTCTTGAATGTAGATTTACGAGCTCGGGCGGATAGACGTAGCCAATAGGAGGTCGAGCAGGTATGCTAAGGCTCACCCCTTCTTTCTTTGGCATGTCTTAGTTGAAAATAACTTATGACACGAATTTCGAGGTAACTCTATTCCGGTGGTCCGAGCACGTCTATGATTCTCAATGGCTTCTTGATATTTGTATTCCTAATGTGGTCAAACCCTAGTCCTTATGTCATTTGCATAATCAAGTTTCAAAAGTTTCATAAAGATTTTACTTTCAAAAGAGTTTGTTTCTAAACGATTCCGAAACTACGAAAGTCCGTAACTTTCACCGAAAGGCTCGGATCGCTTCGATTTGTTCGTAGAAAGTTTTGTAACATATGATGACTTGATTCTTCATAGGCGGGCTCGGAATGATCGGATATACGACTATGGTCCCTACGATACTTTGATATACTCATGAGAATTGATATGTTTCCGAGTACCGTCCGAAAGATTTTTGATATAACTACTGCCCGGATTTTCAATAACGATATGAGAATGTTGAGCTATTTCCTCGTGAAGCTATTCTTCATTGACAGTCTCACCTTATAATAATCGTTCCTCCAAAGTGAGACGAAGCGGCCACGATTAATCCATAATATGATCGGAGGCTACCGACCTTATGTCACTCCGATAGATACATGACTTTATTTAAGGGCTCTCATGCATGCTACTCATATGATATATATGAATATGATATATGTATATGTATATATACGGGGAATATGGAAAAGGGTGAGAGCGTTATATACGCATAACCACGATCGGTTGGTATAATATGACATGATACCGTCCGGACGCGGGATGCCGGACGCGGGATATGTGGTTATGGATCGGGCTGCGCGTTCCGCGACAATATATTATATGGATTGGGATGCACGTTCCGCAAAGAATATATATCATGGATCGGGGTACACGTTCCGCGACAATATAATATTATATATATATCTATATATGGATCGGGGCACGTTACGCGGCACTAAGCATGCATGGTACCCGCCTAAAAGGCACTCGGATGTACGGAGTTGCTCTTTATCCCATGATATGATATGTTATATATCTTCATTTTGTTACTATTCACGCTTTGTATCCTTCCATATGTTGTTACTCATGCCTTACATACTCGGTACATTGCATAAATGCCGACGTCCCTTCTTGTGGACATTGCGTTCATGCCCGCAAACAGTAGACGCATCTCGATCCCTAGGGGCCCCACCGATAGCATATTGGAAGCGCTCCGGATTGTTCGGAGCTTCGGTTTACCGGTACTACTTTTGTGTACATATTTGGGCACGGTGGAATCCGGCTCCGACTTGTGGATATATGTATCTTATTTAGAGGCTCGTAGACGGACGTGTACGATCAAAGTTTTGTAGTCCTGCTCGCCTTTATGGATGTATAATCTTTTGGTAAAATCCACTGACACTCGTTCACGAGTATGCTATTGATGATTATGTTGAGTAAGATATGATTGTATCGTCCATATGGCCCACTCAGTAGCACGAATATAATACATGATAAGAGGTGCCGGTAGGATACTATCGGGCACCCGTCACGGCCTCTCCGTGGGGTCGTGACGAAGTGGTATCGGCGAGCGCTCGTCCCCTAGGGGTTGTCTACGAGCCGTGTCCCGTGAGTCCTGTTTGTGGGTGTGAAGCGCGCCACACTTATAAACGAGGAGGCTGCAGGGCATTTAGGAATAATCCGGCCTTCTTTGCACTCTAGATCGTGCGATAGAGCATATACCGAGATTCCTTGGTCTTCTCCTAATCGTTTGCTATGATTTCGACAATGCTCGGAAGAGAAAAGCTACGGCGGCCCAAAAGGGCAAGGCCAAGACGGTGGGCCGGGAGAAGAGTTGAACGGGGAGCCACCGGTGGAGCTAGAAGAGGGCGAGTCTCATCACGAAGCCCCTCCTCGGACTTCTCATGCTCCACCGGTGTCGGCGGAAAGCGAGAAAGAGTTTCGACCTCCATCCCCCGGTACCACCGGTTCCACCGCCGCCAGCGGTTCGGGGGCCAGCGAGGTGGCGAAGTTGTCGATTCGACCCAATTGGTTGCCGCACAAGCTCAGCGGCAAGGTCCGGACCAAGGTGATAGGGCGGTGAGTGCGAGAGCCTGCGATTTTATCAGCCTGAATCCTCCAGAGTTTTATGGTTCAAAACCCAATGAGGACCCGCAAGGCTTCATAGACGAGATGCTGAGGACGCTGCAGATAATACATGCTTCAGATACGGAGTCAGTAGAGTTGTCTTCGTATAGGTTGCGGGATGTAGCCGTCCAGTGGTATAATGCTTGGATATCTTCGGGGAGAGCAAATGCACCTCCTCCAGTTTGGCAAGAGTTCACTGAAGCATTCCTGCGACATTATTTACCACCGGAGGTACAACGGCCTGCGCGCCGATTCTTGAATCTTAAGCAAGAATATGAGCGCTCGGGAGTACGGCCTCCGATTTAATTCTTTGGCCGGTATGCCCCGGCCATGGTAGCCGATATGGGAGACCGTGTATCAATTCGTGAGTGGGTTGGGGCCACATTTAGTTAAAGATTGTTTGACGGCTTCACTCTAGGATGGGATGGATATCGCTCGTATTCAGGCCCATGCCCAAAACTCGGAAGAACGGCGGCGGCCGCGCGGAGGTGAACGTTACTCGATAGGGGCGTAGAAAAAGGGCCGGATCTTTCGGAGCTAGCGGAGGTATAGAGGAGGGAAGACACGGCAACATTCCGGGTATTCAGACGAACCGATGCTTCGCACCTCCTCGATTCCCGAGTAAAAGATTTGACCGTCCTCTCTATTCGAGAACCAGGCCGGGTTCAAAGGCTTCGGTCCCGATGCAGTGATTCTAGTAGGGCGAGGCCACCCCCTACCACGGTGTACTCGGTGTGGCGTAACACACTACGGGCAAAGTGTCGCGTAGACACGGTGCTGTTTTACTTGTGGTCAAGTTGGCCATTTAATGCGGGATTGTCCGCTGAGGTATGAAGGAGACAGGGCTCGGCCCGCCGGATCGGCGATTGGTTCATCATTGTCACACCCCGATCTTGATCAGGGTGTGATGGGCACCCGACCCCGTGACCGGAGCCGAGCGAACCCGCTGACCCTTACTACGTAAATTTTTTTTTGAAAACCTTTAAGACAAGTAAACATAAATAGATAATCGAAATACTCTTACATTTGCTTTTAAGTCAAATAAAACATGTAATCGTATATAACTCGTGTTATAATACAATCCGACTCCCGGAACCCACGACTGCGTCTCGCAAAGTCTCTAGCCAATCGTAATCGTAAATCTGGCACGTGTCTTTATGACTCAAACTACACTCCGGGCCAAATGGAGCTTGCCCAACTTCGTTGGAACATCTTCTACCACGGCTTCTATCCGTTCGGGTGTACACAACGTGGCATGAACGCGACCCCAGAAGAAGAGGGGTCGGTACGAGCAATGTCTTGAGTATGTAAGACATGAACGGTAACAACATAGTAAAAATTTGCATATGAGACATATCATGTGTAAAACGGTAACTTTGTGCGAGTAATAAGCGTATGGAAGCATAGACGGTATCACGGGATAAAGAGCAACTTTGTACATGTGAGTGCCACTCGGGGGCGGAGGCCACGCACGCCTAGCTTTCTCTTTCTTTTTTTACGAACACGGTGTTTCTTGTTTTTGTACATAGAAAACAGATTTTGTTCAGAAAACGGTACTTTTTATTTGCAGTACAGACGCCGAATTCATCGGCTCTCCCAACCCCCCTCCCCAACAACGGTGTCCCAAGTATTTCATATTATATATATATATATCACGAACGAACGCCGCGTGCGGCTCTCCCCGTAAACCCCGCGTCCGGGCATCCCGCGTCCGGATGATAAGCGACCGAATCGGTGGACACAGTTGCCCTCCCCATTCCCCACACATATACAGTGTATACAAATACATTCATCAATATCAGGTATTATATACATTATTATATAAACAATTAAACAGCATGCATGGGAGCCCAAGGAAAAGCTATAACGCTATCGGAGTGACGTAAGGTCGGTAACCTCCGATTTTATTATGAAATAACCATGGGCGCTTTATCTCACCCCGAAGGAACTAGTAGTAAGGCGAGACAATTAATGAAAAGTAATATCATGAGAAAGTATAACATAGGATCATAGGGCATCGTTCGTGTACTTAGGATCTTTAAAGGAAAACACTATTCATGAGTAGAGCCGAGGATTCAAGAAATAGTTTAACGTTCTCATCTCGGCACTGGAATCATAGACTTGGAACCTTTATTCATAGAATCATCATCATTTTTTTCATCATAGAGTCATAGTCGTCGTCTTAGTCATTATGGCTTGCAATATTTTAAAACTTAGTTTTTGGAGAAAAACGAGTATTTTGGAAAACATTTGTAAACTTTTAGGAAGGAAAATCATGTTTTGGAATCGAGGGATTTGTAAAAACAATTATTATTTAGTAGTCAGAGTAATAACCAAAAACTTTCCTTAACTATAGAATGAAAATGAGTCAAATGGGTCAATAAGAGAGGGTTCGGGAATAGTGGGCCCACCTCGAGTCAAATGAGGCGGCATATCAAATTTACGTATATTACAGTTCATGGCGTCACTTGGGAGGGTCTTAGGATAATCGAATCCTATTTGTATAAGTTCTGGATGTTTGAGACGTTTTCCAACATTTTATGCAAGTTCTAATTCAATTCTCTTGAATGAATAGTAACTAGTTTTCATTCTCGGATTTCTAGAGTTAGGGAAGTCTCCCGAGGCGCGAAATCAAGCCTATACGTCTAGGACATGCCAAGGAAAGAAAGTAAGGTCTTACATACCTCTTTTCGCTCCTTCTGCTACTCCAAATCCACGTTGCAAACTCGCCAAAATCCACAATTTGGTCATGTTTACCAAACCTTGATTAGTGCATTTAGAATCGGATTCTTCAAACGACACTTGGCTACCGAAATTTCGGCAGCATTTCCTTTGTAAATACATCACCCCGAGAATCAAACTCGGCCAATCCTTCAACAACAACACCAACAACCATTCCAAGAACATTAACAATCCATTCAAAATACATTATAATGTTATAACTCTTCTCCAAATATTCCAACAACATTTCCAATGTTCAATTCAACTTCGCATATTCAAACTAACATCAATACTTACATATTCAAGCAATAATCCGAGGCCATTCAAATACAATTTAAGGACGTTCCAAGTGATCCATACAATATTCAAGACGACTCAAACAAGGGGTCATCTCACCCGAAATCTTCAACTACGTTAGGGACATCACAACACATTTTTCTCCTTCCAAATTCATAAACTACATCAACAAACCATACTTTAACGACATTACTCTTACAAATTCAAGAAGCTACATTAAGGTCACATATATTCTCGAATCAACATAATTTAAGCTTCAACTAGGGATCGTTCAACTTCATTTTTGCACCATAAAATGCATGACGACAACAACCAAAACACTATATAACATTGGTTCACCATGGCTGCCCCAACCAGCCCACACACGGCCAACATGAATATATATAGTTTCATGAGTTTCATCCATTTTCTACCTACAACGACAACACACAAAACATGCTAGATTCAGTTAATTCATCACTCACACACACTACTACACATGCACGGCCAACTAGCAACATTCACGGCCATCCCACATGGTACCCTATTTTCATGAACTCCATTCATTTCCACATTCCACAACATGCACAAACATCTATAAGACATGTAAAGGAGATCAAAACTCACCTTCTTCCACCCACACACTTGTCTCACGGCTTGGACATGGTTTGCAAAGAGGGATGTTTTTCTTGTTCCAACAACTAACTCATGTTGTAAAGGGCCTCTCAATTAGTAGGAAAACAAGAAGAGAATAATTTTTTTGATCAAACTTCTTCCATGGGCTGCTCGGTTATAGGCTTGGCCGAATGGCCTCCTTGGTGATTTCTCTAAGTTTCTTGATTTTTTCTAGGAGTGAAATGAATTGTTGGCTTCCTTAATCATCACCCTTTATATATATAAATATGAAGCACATGACCATGCACATGCCTCTCTCTCTGGCCCTGCTAGCTCCCCTCCTTCTTTCTCAATTTTTCTAGATTTTTCTTTAACTTTCCAAGCTTAAGAGATGAAGAAAATGGCCCCTTATTCATCTTCTATTTACATAAAATAGCCATCCATGTGGCCTTGGCCCACACCTTATGTGGCCGGCCACATGGCTCTTATGTTTCATGAATTTACAACTTCCTTTAACTCACTTTTGGTCCCAAATTTTCCATAATACTCCATGCCACCAAATTCATAGATAACTTACGCCTTAAAACAAGGTCGGAAAATGGTCTTGTCCTTAACTTCCCGCAATTGGCTTGGAATGTCCCCAATGTACGAAATGCGGGATATAACATCCTTCCCCCTTTGGAACATTCGTCCTCGAATGTTTGACTAACTCTACGAGTTCTCATAAGCACCTGGGGAGCTCCCTTTTCGAGTTATTTTCCATTCTTCATATTAGCTCTTAAGCTATCCAATACCGTTCTCTTTGTCATACTCCTTCTTTATATACGTCCATTTTTACGGCGTCGCACTACTCAAAGTTTGTGCGAACCTCTCATATTACCTTAAACATTATTCGAACTTCTATCCACTTAGTGTCGGTTTTCCCATCCTTACTAATTCACTTTAACGAGAGGTCTCGGTTGTAACCCTTGCATTCATACCAAACACACTACCGTATTAACTATCTCCATCTCATCCTTACATTTCTCTCTTTCCCCCTTTTTTTCCCCACACCTTTGGGGGCGCACCCATACCATCATATTTGGGATACCCTACACCTTCACATACACATATATATAATTACTATTAACTAGCCCACAAAATACTTCCAAACATTGTTCAAGCCTATCCAACTTTCCGGAGCCCGAGACGCATTCCATGTCCGTTCTCCGAGATCCTAACCTACCTCGTTTTGTGTGACCCGTATAGCTTCCGACCATTCCATATAGTCTAGTTTTCCTTAGGCTACGCTAACTTCCCATTTGTCTCTTATGTCCAAATATGTAGAATTTCTTGTAAACTTCCCGGGGGTCACCCATCCTCACACCATTTTCATGTACGAGCACGCTTAACCTCGAAATCTGAAAGTTTGGAATCCGGTGCCTTAACGCCGATATTTTTGCGTCCACTTTCTCACATGGCCTTTATATACTCGATGTAGCTATCTGCCAAGCCAATCAAAACTTTACAACTTCCGAGATATCTTCGTAATACGTCCCTTCTTCTATAATGACCGTTTTGCCCTTCTTAATATATATATATATATATATAGTCCATCTTCTATGATGCTTGTATAGCTATTTCTGTCGTGGAGCGCCCGGCTCCGTAACGTGTAAATATATTCACCCGGTCTCACCTTTTTGCCTTCCATATCATTTCTCGCCTTTTTCCGCCGATGCGGGCGCCTACGGAAATCGACGATTAATATAAGGAATCTTATTTCCTATGTCTTGGCTCTATCGCACGATCATAGGACGAAGAAGGTCAACCATTCCTAAATGCCACAAGATAGCCTCTGTTTATAAATGTGGCCGGCTTCACACCCATAAACGGACTCTCTTTCTTTGGACACGACTTTGCGGACAACCCCTTGGACCGACATTCATTCGCTCCGATACCACTTTGTCACACAGATCCCGATCTTGATCGAGTGTGATGGGCACCCGACCCCGTGACCGGATTTTCGTCGAAATGCGAACCCAAAGCGACCGACCCTTACTACGTCCTTGAAATTTTTTTTGAAAACCTTTAAGACAAGTAAACATAAATAGATGACTCGAAATATTCCTTTGTTGCTTTTAAGTCAAATAAAACATGTAACTATGCGTATATAACTCTCGTGTTATAATACAATCGACTCCGGAGACACCGACCTGCGTAAAAGTCTCTAACTTCGTAATCGAAATCATGGCACGTGTCTTTGACTCGGCTACACTCCGGGCCAAATGGAGCTTGCCCAACTTGATGGAACATCTTCTACCACGGCTTCTATCCGTACGGGATGTACCGCGTGGCATGAACGCGACCCCGAAGAAGAGGTGTTACCTCGTCATGATATACCTATATACGCACGAGCAATGTGCTTATGAGTATGTAAGACATGAACGGTAACAACATAGTAAAAAGATTTGTACATATGAGACATATCATGTGTAATGACGGTAACTTTGTGCGAGTAATAAGCGTATGGAAGCATGATTCCAAGAGAACATGTGTATCACGGGATAGGGGAGCAACCTTGTACACATGTGAGTGCCACTCGGGGCGAGGCCACGCACGCCTAGCTTTTTCTTTTTCTTTTTTTTCTGAACACGGTGTTTCTTGTTTTTGTACATAGAAAACAGATTCTTTTCAGAAAACGGTACTTTTTATTTGCAGTACAGACGCCGAATTCATCGGCTCTCCCAACCCCCCTCCCCAACAGTGTCCCAAGTATTTCATATTATATATATATATATATCACGGAAACGGACGCGCGTACGGCTCTCCCATAAACCCCGCGTCCGGGCATCCCGCGTCCGGATGATAAGCCACGGTGAATCGGTGGACACGGTTACGCCTCCCCATTCCCCACACATATACAGTGTATACAAATACATTCATC
The DNA here is from genome assembly GCF_029784015.1 of Lycium ferocissimum. Classification (NCBI taxonomy): domain Eukaryota; kingdom Viridiplantae; phylum Streptophyta; class Magnoliopsida; order Solanales; family Solanaceae; genus Lycium; species Lycium ferocissimum. Next base: position 4,001 of record NW_026713576.1, on the reverse strand, counting down.
AATATCAGGTATTATATACATTATTATATAAACAATTAAACGGCATGCATGGGAGCCCAAGGAAAAGCTATAACGCTATCGGAGTGACGTAAGGTCGGTAACCTCCGATTTTATTATGAAATAACCATGGGCGCTTTATCTCATTGAAGGAACTAGTAGTAAGGCAAGACAATTAATGAAAAGTAATATCATGAGAAAGTATAACATAGGATCATAGGGCATCGTTCGTGTACTTAGGATCTTTAAAGGAAAACACTATTCATGAGTAGAGCCGAGGGATTCAAGAAATAGTTTAACGTTCTCATCTTGACACCGGAATCATAGACTTGGAACCTTTATTCATAGAATCATCATTTTTTTTCATCATAGAGTCATAGTCGTCGTCTTAGTCATTATGGCTTGCAATATTATAAAACTTAGTTTTTTGGAGAAAAACGAGTATTTTGGAAAACATTTGTAAACTTTTAGGAAAGAAAATCATGTTTTGGAATCGAGGGATTTGTAAAAAAAACAATTATTATTTAGTAGTCAGAGTAATAACCAAAAACTTTCCTTAACTATAGAATGAAAATGAGTCAAATGGGTCAATAAGAGAGGGTTCGGGAATAGTGGGCCCACCTCGAGTCAAATGAGGCGGCATATCAAATTTACGTATATTACAGTTCATGGCGTCACTTGGGAGGGTCTTAGGATAATCGAATCCTATTTGTATAAGTTCGGATGTTTGAGACGTTTTTCCAACATTTTATGCAAGTTCTAATTCAATTCTCTTTTGAATGAATAGTAACTAGTTTTCATTCTCGGATTTCTAGAGTTAGGGAAGTCTCGAGGCGCGAAATCAAGCCTATACGTCTAGGACATGCCAAGGAAAGAAAGTAAGGTCTTACATACCTCTTTTCGCTCCTTCTGCTACTCCAAATCCACGTTGCAAACTCGCCAAAATCCACAATTTGGTCATGTTTACCAAACCTTGATTAGTGCATTTAGAATCGGATTCTTCAAACGACACTTGGCTACCGAAATTTCGGCGCATTTCCTTTGTAAATACATCACCCCGAGAATCAAACTCGGCCAATCCTTCAACAACAACACCAACAACCATTCCAAGAACATTAACAATCCATTCAAAATACATTATAATGTTATAACTCTTCTCCAAATATTCCAACAACATTTCCAATGTTCAATTCAACTTCGCATATTCAAACTAACATCAATACTTACATATTCAAGCAATAATCCGAGGCCATTCAAATACAATTTAAGGACGTTCCAAGTGATCCATACAATATTCAAGACGACTCAAACAAGGGGTCATCTCACCCGAAATCTTCAACTACGTTAGGGACATCACAACACATTTTTCTCCTTCCAAATTCATAAACTACATCAACAAACCATACTTTAACGACATTACTCTCTTTACAAATTCAAGAAGCTACATTAAGGTCACATATATTCTCGAATCAGCCCACATAATTTAAGCTTCAACTAGGGATCGTTCAACTTCATTTTTGCACCATAAAATGCATGACGACAACAACCAAAACACTATATAACATTGGTTCACCATGGCTGCCCCAACCAGCCCACACACGGCCAACATGAATATATATAGTTTCATGAGTTTCATCCATTTTCTACCTACAACGACAACACACAAAACATGCTAGATTCAATTAATTCATCACTCACACACACTACTACACATGCACGGCCAACTAGCAACATTCACGGCCATCCCACATGGTACCCTATTTTCATGAACTCCATTCATTTCCACATTCCACAACATGCACAAACATCTATAAGACATGTAAAGGAGATCAAAACTCACTTCTTCCACCCACTTGTCTCATCGGCTTGGACATGGTTTGCAAAGAGGGATGTTTTCTTGTTCCAACAACTAACTCATGTTGTAAAGGGCCTCTCAATTAGTAGGAAAACAAGAAGAGAATAATTTTTTTGATCAAACTTCTTCCATGGGCTGCTCGGTTATAGGCTTGGCCGAATGGCCTCCTTGGTGGTTTCTCTAAGTTTCTTGATTTTTCTAGGAGTGAAATGAATTGTTGGCTTCATTAATCATCACCCTTTATATATATAAATATGAAGCACATGACCATGCACATGCCTCTCTCTTGGCCGGTTAGCTCCCCTCCTTCTTTCTCAATTTTTCTAGATTTTTCTTTAACTTTCCAAGCTTAAGAGATGAAGAAAATGGCCCTTATTCATCTTCTATTTACATAAAATAGCCATCCATGTGGCCCTTGCCCACACCTATGTGGCCGGCCACATGGCTCTTATGTTTCATGAATTTACAACTTCCTTTAACTCACTTTTGGTCCCAAATTTTCCATAATACTCCATGCCACCAAATTCATAGATAACTTACGCCTTAAAACAAGGTCGGAAAATGGTCTTGTCCTTAACTTCCCGCAATTGGCTTGGAATGTCCCAACGTACGAAATGCGGGATATAACAATCATCATCCGTGCGCCCTCCTGGACAAGTATCCTAGACTCCGGTAGGCCGTGGCCGAGCGAGGTGGAACACCCGGCCTTCGGCGGTCCCCGAACCGCATATATACCGGCGGGACGCAAGATCGTGAATCTTCCCCGGGGCCGTGGTCACGGGTATCTTTGTCAAGATTCTCTATGATGTATATGCGTTGATTGATCAGGTTCTACTCCGTCGTATATCCCTACGTCACGAACCGTGTTGGGATGAAATCGAAACCAATTATACCTTTTGAGGTGGCTACACCTGCAGGGAGACCCCGCACTAGTCGGACGGGTATATAGGGATTGTGTGATCGCGGTTTGTGATCGTCGTACTACTCTGCCGATTTACATGAGTTAGAGAGATACTGAATTTTGATGTCATTATGGGAATGGATTGGCTAGCCTCCCGTTACGCTAACGTTGATTGTAGAACAAAGCGATCCGATTCCGGTTCCCGAGAGGGGAACATTAGAATGGAAGAACACGGCATCTCCGAGGTCGGTTTATCTCCTACTTCAAAGCAAGAAAGATGATTGCCAAAGGCTACATTTATCATTTAACGTTCGGGTTCAAGACATAAGGCAAACACGACAACCTTTCAATCCGTCCCCTTGGTGAATGAATTCCCGTACGTGTTCCCGACGAGGCTTCTGTGTTTTACCGCCGAGCGGGAGATTGAGTTCTATTGATGTGCCACGATATAAGCCCATATCTATCCCCCCATATCGAATGGCCCCTGTGAGGAACTAAAAAGGAGTTAAAAGCGCGAATTGAAGGATTTGCTTTGAAAAAGGCTTTATTAGGCCAAGCTCGTCGCCATGGGGGAGCACCGTGTTATTCGTAAGAAAGAAAGATGGTTCCTTACGAATGTGTATCGATTATAGGCAATTGAACATGGTGACCATAAAGAATAAGTACCCCCTTCCAAGGGATCGACGATTTGTTTGACCAGCTACGTGGTGCCAAATGGTTCGAAGATAGATCTAAGATCGGGTACCATCAAGTGAGGGTTAAGGAGGACATTCCCAAGACGGATTTCGAACGAGATACGGCCACTATGAGTTCGAGGGTAATGTCGTTTTGGCACCGACCAACCGCTGCCGGCAATATTCATGAACCCGATGAATAATGTATTCAGGGCTCTCCCCGGATTTGTTCGTGATCGTGTTCATTGATGACATTTTGGTGTATTCCCGATCGAAGCGGAACATGCGATTTCACTTGCGCATCGTTCTTGGAATCTTTCAGCTCGTAAGTTGTATGCCAAATTTTCAAAATGTGAATTCCGGCTAAATTCGGTGACTTTTCCGGGGCCACGTCATTTACGGCCGATGGTATTCGGGCAGATACACGAAGATTGAAGGTTTGGAAGAATTGGCCAAGGCCAACAACGCCTACGCGAGGTCCCGCCGCTTTCTTGGGTTTGGCCGGTTACTATCGAAGGTTTGTGAAAAGGGTTTTTTCCATGAAACCTTGCCCACCCACAAAGGGGGTTTAAAT
>NW_026713575.1:0-35309 GCF_029784015.1 Lycium ferocissimum | reverse complement strand
ACAACAACAATTAAAATTTGGCACAAAGCAGTCCATAATCTTCCCTAAAACGGTCCCACACGGCTTCAATGCCATTCTCACAACTTCGATTTTCACTCATTTATCCACATTACAACACCTTCAATCCACATCCAATATATATGCACAAGAAGACCAAACATAATTCCATTCATGTCTACAACACATGGCTCATTTAAACTTTAAGAAAACAGCCCAATTCTAACATGCACATCATTAACCAATTCTACAATCTTAGTTTCATTACATATGGTGGCATACATTTATTTACCCACAATGCATGCAAAATGGAACCAACCATGGCTTCACCAAGCTCACGGCTCAACCTCAAGTTCAACCACAACAACAACATGCATGAATTATACATTCAAATCTCCATACAACACAAGAACAATGATCATTCTTACCTTGTAACTTGTCCTTCAAACTTGGCCAGATGGAATGCTACACCTCCTTGTCTCTATGGAATGCTACACCTCCTTGTCTCTACCCAACAACTACCACACGTCCTTATACACTTGATGGGAATTTATCTACTTGGAACAATTGATTTTTGGATCAAAATGGAGGAGGGTGTTCTCGACTTACCTTGTAGCCGAGAGCCTCTCTCTATCTCTCTATACTTTTTCAAACTTTGAATTGTTGAAATGAATTTCTAGTTGGGTTGTGAATCAGCAACTCCCTTTATATATGCAGTCCACAAAGTGGACATGTGTCCCACCCAAGTTCTTAGCCAATAAGAGTTGGCCAAATCCCAAGTGGGACCCACACACGGCCACTTAGGCTCACTAATGATGTAATTAAGTTCTTAATCTCACTTAGTCATCCAATCTTGGTCAATTAATCCTTATTTCCAATAATGTTCTTATTCCAAACGAAATTCATAGGCTATTTGACGCATCGAAACGAAATCGGGAGATGAAAACCCTTACCGGGAACCCTAAAACCGCCTTGTCTTTAACTTGTCGCACTTAGCTTTATATTGTCCCTATGTAAAGATACGGGACATAACACTTTTCATTTTTCTTTTCTTTCTCTAGAATTTTCTTTATTTTTCTTGATTTTTCCATCATGGTCAAAGAAGACCAATGTCTTCTTTTGTACACTTTAGTCCCCAAAATAATGTGGGCATATACTTATTCCACACGGCCCACATGAAAGTTTCAAGAATTTTCTTGAACGTTGTGAAATTACCATTTTGCCCCTAGGCTTCCACGATATTACCACGAACCATTTTACGAATTTTCCTTTTTACCCTTGTACTTTTTTTCCATATTTTCATACTAGTAATATTCATAAATAATATTCCTAACAACTCGTACATTAAAATAATTCTTGAAAATGATCTTGTCCTTAGCTTGCCACGACTTTCTCGAATTATCCGAATGCATGAAATACGGGATATAACATCCTCCCCCCCTTTAGAACATTCGTCCTCGAATGTTCAACTGATCTCATGGGGTAGTATAATACTCCGGGAGGATCCCTCTTATAATTGTCCTTTTTCCTTCATACTCATCCTTGTTGTCCACTAATTCAATCACAATTGGGCATCATACGCATTCATATGCATATGCATAATCATTATCAACTAATCCACAAAATGCTTCCAAACGTAGTTCAAGCCTATCCTAATTCCAAAGTCATAGCGTACTTTCTGCCTCTTCTCTAGTCTCGCCTGTCGCGTGCTAGGTGGCTCCTTTTATGGTCTCCAATCATCTCGTATAGTCTGACTTCACTTAGGCCATTCTGGTTTCTCATTTGTCCTTTGCAACTAAATCTTTAGAATTTCTTGCTTCCTTCCCAGGGGGTCACCCATCCTGAAATTGCTCCCACTCGAGCACGCTTAACCTCGAATCTTTGGTGGAATTCGGTGCTTTATTACTGATATAATCGCGTCCGCTTCCTCATATGCCCTTTACTACATAATCTGGAGTTAGTCAAAGTTTCATAGATTCTGAGGCATTTTCGTAACACGTCCTTTCTTGTGCAATTACCGTTTTGCCCTTTTCAATCTTCCATATCACCTTCACAAATTCTTATCATTCAATATATCGTACACCGCAAATGCTAACAATACCTTACGGGGCATATGGCTACATATCACCTTCTAGCCATCCGAACTTTGTTTCGGATAAGAACAAATATTTTCGGACTTGCCACTTGTACCCTTTCCATATCGTTACTTGCTTCCTTCCGTCGTATGTAAGGCTTACATATGGAACTTCATTCTTCTATGACTTGGCTCTATCGCACGATCTATGACGAAAGAAGGTCAACAATTCCTAGATGCCAAGTAGCCTCCGTTTATAAATGTGGCGCGCTTCTACGCCATAAACGGGGACTCTCTTGGACACGACTTTTGCGTACAACCCCTAGGACGGACTTCTCGATACCACTTTGTCACACCCGACCTTACTAGGGTGTGATGGGCACCCGACCCTTACCTAGGGCCGAGCGAACCCTCGGACTCTTCTTTGCATACAAAATTGCTCCGGACTTTTAAATCGAATAAGATAAAATACATAGCAAAATTTTTTCGGAAATGTTCTTTCTCGTAACCTTCAAATCGAACAAATTTATAATCATACAAAATCAATACTTAACCCAGACCGACACATCGGTACGACGGAGCCGCTTACAGACTGACAACCAACACCCACGACGCTGTCTGCAAAGTCTCTAACATGAATCCAGAAGTCACAACAAACAAACTCTGACTTGGCAGCCCTCCGGGAGAATGGAGCTTGCCATCTCTGCTGGAACATCTTCTATAGTAACTTCAGCTCGTCTGGGAGTACCTGCGCGGCATGAAACGCAGCCCCCGAAGAAAGGGGTCGGTACGGAATATGTGCGAGTACGTAAGGCATGCAATACGGAGAAACAAAACTATAACCGAAACAGACAGAACTATCAGGTACATACGTTACTCAGAATAGCAGACGCTTACCTCCCAGACGCAATTCATACATACCTGTTTCATATGCTAAAAAGTGTACAGAAAATAAATGAATCAACCAGTATACCAAAATACTTATTCTGCAATCACCGATCGCATGTCCGAAGAGGTGCGGAAAAATACAGAACGCACGGGTGATGTCACACGTCAGACGGAGTTCAGAATGTACAGAATGTTCAGATAGAATCATACATCGGACGGAATGCCGAACATACGGAATATTCAGATTGTATCATATAACGGACAAACTACCGAACATACAGAACGTTCAGACACTGACATATATTTATATATCGGACAGAATACAGAATGCACAGAACGCTCAGATGATATTATATACCGCATATGCGTAAAACGTGTCCCGGCCCTCTGATAAGGGACTCGGTGAATAAGGTCATATATAAAAGGACTCATATGTCATATATGCAAATAACGTGTCCCGGCCCTTTTGTTAAGGGACTCGGTAATGTAGAATCATGCCTCCGATCGGAATCTTGTACCAATTATACATAACGTGTCCCGCCCTCTCTTGCGGGTCTCGGTGGATAATATCAAATGCCATCCTGGCCGCCATCCCCGTATCATCATAAACATGCAGATAACGTGTCCCGGCCCGCAAGTACGAGGGACTCGGTGAATAATGCAGAGAAGTGCGCACGAGATCATGTCCCGGCCGGGACTCGGTGAATCGAATCATACCGTAAAGTACGCACGAGAACATAACATGCCCTGGCCCGGGACTCAGTGAAAGATACATTGAGCCATGCACGAGCAGAGTCGTGAGAAACCATATGCACATAAATCCAGACTCGATGGATACGTACACTTACCGATATATGAAGATCCAGAAGCAAGTTTCGGGTCCTTCCGAATTAGTATCAGAAAGTTTTGGACATTTGAAGCGCGGAAACCTCTTCGGACTTTTCAAGCGATCCAGGATCGTGTATGAAGAACATTAAAGCTCACAAAGAATGTTCATATCAAATACTTATGTCACCATACTTATATCCGAATACTTATATCAAAATTTCCATTTCAGAGTGTTTACATCAGAGTGCTTATATCAAAATATTCATATCAGATCATTCGTGTCGGAGTGTTTATATCCGGATAGTCAAACCAAAATGCTCATATCTGAGTTACCAGATACTTATGTTAAATTCGGAACGAAAGTCAAAGGTTTCCTTAGTTATCTTACGGACATAAGGCAACTAGAACAGTACAATTAGGTCTCGGGGATTGTGGGCCCACCTTGGGTCAAGTCGGGTAACGAACATAAAAACATGGTCATTATGTCTCATTAGACTATCCTCGAAGATTTCAAGGCCTTCCACTTTCACTTTCAAAAGTTACGGACGTTTGGACATGTCTTTACAATAAAGCATAAATTAGTTAGTTCAATTCTATTGAATGAATAGTAACTAAATTCAACCTCGGACTTCTAGAATTGGAGTGGTCCCCGAAGCACGTATTCAAGCTTATTACATCTAGGACATGCCAAAGAAAGAAAGGGTAAGCCTTACATACCTTTTCCGCTTCTTAAGCTTCTCCAAATCCCAGCTCCAAGTTTGCCAAAAGCTGCAATTTGGTCACATTTACCAAATATCAACCATAAGGCTTTAAGAATTCACTCTTAACCAACACTTGTCTTAGTCTTCCAAATAAGTTCACTTATTTTCTGCCGAAATTTCGGCAGCACCTCCCCTGTAAATACACCGTCCCGAGAATATGGCTCGGCCCAAATTAACATCAACAGCAATCCGGGAATTCAACCCGGCCAAACTATCAACAATACCAACACTATGCTAGCAACATTTTCACATTCAATCTATTCAATTCAATTCATATGTCTTTCAAAATGATTTAGTCAACATACCATACCACCCGAATCTTTCCGACTTCAATAAGAACATTAGCAACACAGTTTCTTCTTTCCAAGTTCATAAACTACATCGACATCCCACACATCAACAACATTAACCACAATATCACAAGAACTATATGAAAATTACATTATCTTCTCCAACAACCTACAAACAATTCCAACTTCAATTCAAATCATTAAACCTTCATTTTTTTGTCGTAGAACCCACACAACGACAACTAAATTTATTACATAGCATTAGGTTCATACTTTTCTCACCATATACACACATGCACGGCCACCTCCAAATATTTACAACTTCAACCACAATCATCAAACTTCCATTGCCAATATAAATTCCATAACAACCACAACTAGAATATTACATAAAACTTAATTAATTTTGCCTACACAATACATGCATACACGGCCACATGCATATACACACAACCACCATGCAAACTTCCCTATTTTCATGAATTCTATCCATTTCCACCTACCACAACATAAACAAACTCTTCATAACCTATAAAATGGGATTAAATCTCACCTTTCCTCCTTAACTTCTTCACTTGTCCAAGGTGTGGAATCGTTGAAACGAACGTCCTATCTTCCGAAATAATCATACCACGTTGTAGAGGACCCTTGAATTAGTATAAATATATGAAGAAAAGAATTTTGGGACAAGATTCCATGGGGGAAAATTCCCCCCCTCTTGGCCGAACCTAGTCTCTCTCCCTCTCTTATTTTTTTTCTTGTTCATTCAAGTGGAGTGATGAATAATTCATCACTCCTCATATATATATATATCCATGTGAGCATGTGAGGGGCACATGCCTCTCTTTTCTTTTCATTTTTCTTTTCTTTCTCTAGAATTTTCTTTATTTTTCTTGATTTTTCCATCATGGTCAAAGAAGACCAATGTCTTCTTTTTGTACACTTTAGTCCCCAAAATAATGTGGGCATATACTTATGCCACACGGCCCACATGAAAGTTTCAAGAATTTTCTTGAACGTTGTGAAATTACCATTTTGCCCCTAGGCTTCCACGATATTACCACGAACCATTTTGCGAATTTTCCTTTTTACCCTTGGCCCTTTTTTCCATATTTTCATACTAGTAATATTCATAAATAATATTCCTAACAACTCGTACATTAAAATAATTCTTGAAAATGATCTTGTCCTTAGCTTGCCACGACTTTCTCGAATTATCCGAATGCATGAAATACGGGATATAACAGCTACGTTTCATGCCCGCAGGTACAGACGTACAGTTTGGTGATCCACCTGTTTAGGACACCCTCTCCTGCTGTTTGGAGTGCTCCCCTTATTCCGGAGCCACATTTTGGTGTATACTCGTTCGTTGCATTTGTATATATTTGTTCAGGGTACGGCGGGCCTGTCCCGTCATATGATTCCGTTTGTCTGTTTAGAGGTCTATGGACATGTATGTGGGTTATGCCCGTTACGTACGGTTGTGTTTGTATGTTGTATGTTACAGGCGATCCCGTTCACCGGCAGCCTCGTCGGCTTGCATTTGTATATGTTTTGGGCCGTTGTGCCATTTGATAGCCTTGTCGGCTTCGATATATATATGGCTGTGTTTGAGATATGTTTGGACAGTTTGATATAATACGAGCGGCGTTTGATAATTATGTCTGTATAAGCCATCTGTTTGCGATTCGGATTTATGAATGTGTTTGGGTGCCCAATTCGGGCACTAGTCACGGCCTACGGGGTTGGGTCGTGACAAACTCTACTTCCGTTGGTTCAAACCAACCAATTGGAGACCGACAACGCCTTCCATAAAGATCCTCATAAGGAGCCATCTGAATACTCGCTTGATAGCTAATGTTGTAAGCGAATTCCACCAAAGGTAGGTGTTCATCTCAACTTCCTCCAAAATTGATTGCACAGGCTCGTGGCATATCTTCCAAAGTTTGAATAGTTCTCTTCGCCTGCCCGTCAGTTTGGGGATGACAGGCAGTGCTCAATTTCACTCTAGTTCCCAACCCTTCCTGAAAGGATGTCCAAAAATGAGTAAGTAAATTGCGTACCTCATCGATATAATCGATGTCGGAACACCATGCAATCTAACTATCTCTTTTAGATATAACTTGGCGTACTGCGCCGCGGTATATGATGTCTTCACAGGGAGAAAATGGGCAGACTTTGTGAGTCTATGCACGATAACCCAAATCGAGTCAAACTTGGCCTTTGTGCGAGGTAACCCCACGATGAAATCCATGTTGATCTCCTCCCACTTTCACCGCGGAATCTCAATATTCTGAGCTAGGCCTCCCAGGCCTTTGATGTTCGACCTTCGCACATTGACGAGTTCAAACACTTAGCCACAAAGTTAGAAATATCAACCTTCATGCTCTTCCACCAGTAGTGTTGTTCCAAATCCTTATACATTTTGGTGGATCCCGGATGAACCGAATACTTAGAACTATGAGCTTCTATCACCAATTCTTGTCGAAGGCCATCAACATCAGGAACACACAAGCGTCCCTGCAGCTATAGAACACTATCACCTGTCCCAACTGTAAATGAAGTGTACTCACCCCTTTCCACTCCTTCTCTTAGCTTTGCTAGAAGCTCATCATCATATTGCTTGAATTTAATCCTTTCCACAATGTCGGACCGTGATGGGGTGATTCCCACTAACTCTCCATCTTCGGTTTCATCAAGCCTAACCCCCAAGACTAGCAAGCCTTCGAATCTCCTTCCCATAGGCTTTGTCATGAGCACGCAAATAAGCCAACGTGCCCATAGATTTCCTACTCAAAGCATCAGCAACCACATTAGCCTTACCAGGATGATATAGAATATTCAAGTCGTAGTCTTTTAACAACTTCAACCACCTCCGTTGCCTGAGGTTCAACTCTCTGGCTTGAAGATATATTGCAGACTCTTGTGATCAGTAAAAACATCACAATGCTCACTATACAGATAATGACGCCATATTTTCAAAGCAAATACCACAGCAGCCAACTCCAAGTCATGAGTCGGATAATTCTTCTCATGCTTCTTCAACTGACGCGAAGCATAAGCAATCACCTTACGGGTTACTGCATCAATACACAACCCAAACCAATTTTAGAAGCATCACAATACCACATATCCACCGGACCAGAAGGTAACGTCAAAATAGGAGCCGAAGTCAACCTTGTCTTAAGCTCTTGGAAACTCTTTTCACAAGCTTCGGACCACTGAAACTTAGCAGTCTTCTGTGTCAATTTAGTCAGTGGAGAGGCCATTGACGAAAAACCTTCCACAAACTTTCGGTAATAATTTTCCAAACCTAAGAAACTACGAATTTCAGTCGCACTAGTGGGTCTCGGCCAATCCTTCACCGCTGGGATTTTCTGAGGGTCTACTTTAATGCTGTCACCAGTCACTACATGACCCAAGAAAGCCACAGAATCAAGCCAGAATTCGTACTTAGAGAATTTTGCATACAGCTCGTTCTCCTCAAGTGTTGTCAAAGTTATCCTCAAGTGATTAGCATGATCCTCACGATTCTTAGAGTACACCAAAATGTCATCAATAAACACAATAATGAAGCGGTCTAGATACGGCTTAAACAGATGGTTCATCAAATCCATGAATGCAGCTGGTGCATTAGTCAACCCAAAGGACATGACAAGAAACTAAAAGTTCCCATAACGCGTACGGAAAGCGGTTTTTGGGATATCCTTTTCCTTTATCTTCAATTGGTGATACCCAGACCTCAGGTCAATCTTTGAAAAGAACTTAGCACCCTAAAGTTGGTCAAATAGATCATCTATCCTAGGCAAAGGATATTTATTCTTAATGGTCACTTCATTAAGTTGACGGTAATCAACGCACATCCTAAGGGAACCATCTTTCTTTCTAACAAACAAGACTGGAGCACCCCAAGGTGAGGAACTTGGTCGGATGAAACCTTTATCCAACAAGTCCTTCAACTGATCCTTTAACTCCCTTAGTTCGCTGGAGCCATACGATAAGGTAGAATAGAAATAGGTTGGGTGTCCGGAATAACATCAATCCCAAAATCAATTACCCTATCAGGAGGAATACTAGGAAGATCTTCGGGAAACACTTTGGGATAATCACTAACTATGGGAACATATGCAAATTCAGGTACTACGGCTTTTGTATCATTAACGGCACGAAATGGTAAATACACCCGCTTCGTAATCATCTTATGAGCCTTAAGATTGGAAATAAATCTACCCTTTGGTTTACCAATTTCACCCTCCCACAATAACGGGCTCCTCGGGAAAGGCGAGCGAACTAACTTATGGTGACAATCCACATTAGCATAACATGCGGACAACGATCCCGTCCCCGCCAGTTACGTCAAATCCACCATCTCGAGTTCATACAAATCATCCATGGTTTCACATCCCTTGATCACAACAACACAATTTCTTTACACTCTAGAAGCAATAACGGGAACACCGAAGGCGTATCGAACAAAGGTTCACCACGAGTCCGGGTTTCATTTCCAAATCAAGAGCAAAATAAAGGGTCACATAGGATAAATTTAAACCCAGATCAATCAATGAGTAAGCATTATGAGAATAGATGGTAAGGTTACTTGTAACCACAACATCAGAAGCCTCAGCTGCCTCTCTACGGGTTAGCCCATAAAGTCGAGTTGTCCCTTCACCCGAAGTATTAACGCAACTTTTACCTTGTCGTTATTACGGCATTCTGATTATAATTGTTAGCATTACCGGCAGGTTGATTTTTAGCAGATGCAGAAGTAGGTGAATCATTCTTTTGGTTATTCATAACGACCATCTCACGTAGCCACTTTACGCGGTCCCTCTTAAGATGCCCCCTAATACCACAGTGATGATAGATACGATCCTCCCATACAACGGACCGACTACTACCATGGGAGAACCTGCTTTGGTTGTTATTCTTCTGACCTTGTGTTACACCTCCTATTTTATTTCAAGGAAATTTCGGCTTATTGGTGGCGTATACCTTCGGTATGGTAGTCCGTACCAGAATTCTGGTCATGAGATATTCTTCTTGGTATGTGTACAGGTGTATAAGTATGTATTCTTGACATTTCGAGAAAATTGGAAATGAAACGAATCGAATCGGAACAAAGCGAAGCGATTCGAGCTAACGACACGGTCGGCGTCGACGGCCCAATGGACGGACCGTCGACACGTTGGCGAGCCGTCGCCTGGCATGGTGGATGAGGTTCTTCGATCAGACCTCTCAGGTGGAGAATCAACAGCGCACGTCGATGAGCGTCGACCACCTTTCGTCGACCGCGGATGCAGAGCGTCCGGCCACGATTATAAATATAAGCTCCCACGTTTTATTTCATTATTTCTCCTAGGCAGACCCTATATCTCTGTAGAACCCTCTAAAACTCTCTCTCTATTTCTACAACAATCTATACCCGAGAAATCAATAGCAAAAGACAAGATTTAAGAAGATGCATATACTATGAAGCTTATTAGGGTTTGTGGAGAGTAAGAATTTCTTTGGCATGCAAGTGAAGGATTCTATTCTAATGGAGTTGAGTGACTCAAGGCTTGTTCCCAAGTGTTCAAGGTGAGTTTTATGTTTATTTCTTATCATTGAGGGTATTGACCGGTTAAAAGACTTGGATTATGGAAGAACATAGAATATGGAGCTTAAAATGTAGAATCAATGGTATTCTTGAATAATAGTTGACATGAATCATTACTCTTGATGTATTATGAATAGAATCTTGTTACAAATGACATTAAGAACATGGGATAAGCATTATATGTGAGAAAACGTACTAGTGTACTACGACCAAGATTATGGATGAATTGAAGTGAAATTGTGAAATGTGGGTAATGTAGATGAATGAAGATTGTTGGTTATAATGTTGTGAATGTTATTATAGATGTTTGGGAGTTGATATATGGTATGAGAAAAATTGTATAAACAAAGGAAATGCTGTCCAATTTTCTCTAGCTTTAGTAAGCACGTTCATATAATCGATTAGCTAATGTTAATACGAACTCTCTTGAAGGTAGAAACGTGAGCATCGAAGGAGGATGATCAAGCGATAGAATAGCTAAACGAAACGGTATGTGAGGCTAGTCCCTTCCTTCTAAGGCATGACTCCCATGGCATGAATTCTCCGATTTTTCCATGACTTTCTTACATTCCGGTATTTATGAGCCTATGATTATAAGGAGCTTAACATGAAGTACAAAAACGAGACATGTCATGTGTATGATAGTGATGATGATGAGTTAAGTCTAAAGATCCTAAAGCTAATGATTCTATCTATGATCCATTGATGTTGTTTATGGTACACACTCACCTTATGTGCTAACTCCTCCAAGGTGAGGCAAAATGCTTATAAATGCTCCATAATGGAATCGGGGGTTCACGACCTTATGTCACCCCGATAAAGTATAGTTGTCTTTGAGTTTCTATGCATGCATTATGATAAGAGTATGACAAGATCATGATAAGCCTATGAGAAGTACATGATGGCGATGTTACACCGCGCCCATATAGCTGAGCAGACACCGCTAAGGTGGGCAGCGTATACACCATGTCTAGATGGCATGGGCAGACACAGTGGGCGACATGAGATGGTTACCCGGATGCGGAAGGCACCGGACGCGGGCTAATGATGATCGTTGCGTACCTATGGTCGAGCGACTTACATAGATATGCATACCTGATATGATGATGTTTATGAAGTGAGTTAGTCTGTTTTATTTATATCAAACTTGACAGTCAGTTACAGGTCATTCTTCATTTGATATTTCCCTATTTCATTGATGTGTTATTATTGTTTTACACCGCACTTATATACTCGGTCTGATGCTCGTGCTGTGCCACTCTTTCTTTGGACGCTGTGTTCATGCCTACAGGTAGACAGGGAGGTGATCCAGATTCATAGGAGACTTGAGAGCACTCCATTGTTCCGAAGGTGCCATTGCTTATGATTTTGTGTATATATATATTGGGCACGACGGGGTCCTGTCCTGTCCTGTCTATATGTCTAGTACTCTAGTAGAGGCTCGTAGATTCGTATGTGTGGGTAGTATGGTCTCACGATTTTCTCGTTGTATATATATTATTTTGATAACCGAAGGGTTTATGTATATAATGGTAAATATGTTTCAAAATGGCAATGGAAATGGTTTTCCTATGATTTTGAGTTTGAGAATAATGAATGAACGCAGGATGAGTATGATAGGTAATAGCATGAGCGGTGCTCGGTGGTTAGCCCCGGATACCCGTCATGGCCCCTAGTCGGGTCGTGACAAAAATGGTATCAGAGCTTGATTCAGTCCTAGGAAGTGTCTACGAGCCGTGTCTAGTAGAGTCTTGTTTATGGTGTGTTGCGCGCCACACTAATAAACAGGAGGCTACTGGACATTTAGGAAAAATGATCATTCTTCTTCTTATGAGATCGTGCGATAGAGTCGTGTTATAAGATTTTCTCCTCCCTAATAGTATGTTGTGATTTCAGAGATGCCGCCAAAGAGAAAATCTGTAGCCACCCAGAAGGGCAAGACTACGGTAGAAAGGCGGGTAGAAAGGGAGCCGCCAATGAACGTAGAAGAGGGCAAATCACATAATAGGCTTCATCTAATACTTCTCCTATCCCGCCTATTATAGAAGAACAAGAAGGGGCTTCAGATCCAGCTCCTATGCCTCCAGTTCCTCCCCCGGCTACTTCCGGTCAATAAATGACCGATGCTATTCATCTATTGACGCAGTTAGTTACCCCCCAGGCACAGCGGCAGAGTTCGGGTCCAAGTGACCGGACAGTTAGTACTAGAGCCCGTGATTTCATGAGTTTGAATCCTCCGGAGTTTTTCAGGTCAAAGACGGATGAAGACCCGCAAGGTTTTATTGCTGAAATGTTGAGAACATTGAAGATTATTCATGCCTCCGAAACTGAATCTATGGAGTTGACATCTTATAGACTCCGAGATATGGCGGTCTTATAGTATAATAATTGGATATCATCAAGAAAAGAGAATGCGCCTCCTCCGGTTTGGCAAGAATTTGTAGATGCCTTCATCCGCCACTATTTGCCACTCGAGGTCCGCCAAGCTAGAGCAGATAGATTTTTAAATTTGAAGCAAGGAAATATGAGTACCCGAGAGTATAGCTGTTATATCCCGTATTTTGTACGTTGGGGCAATCCGGTTTAACTACGATAAGTTAGGGACAAAACCATTCCGGGATACAAAGTCGGGACTTTTGACCTTCGATTTTATTTTAAGACATAAGTTGTTCATGAATTTGTTGGCATGGAACATTTAGGAAAATTTGGGACCAAAAGTAGTATAATTGAAAGTTGAAAATCATGCATTTTAGGCCCTTTGGCCGTGTGGCTTTGGAAATGGTCCCACACATTTTGTGGCCAAATTTAATTGGTCCAACCTATGTGTGGGCCAAGGACACTTGCTCAACTCATATATGAGAGCACAAAAGATGACTAAGTAGTCATCTTTCCCATTCCCACACTTAGAAAAAAAAGAGAGAACTTTGGATGAACATTAAGGGCCATTCGGCCAAACCCTTGAATTTCAAGACCAAGATTTAGCCATCACAAAAATATTTCCTTCAAGCAAATCCACTAATTGGAGGTCCCTCATTAACGTGGAGTTGTTGTTTGGGCCAATAGATCACTCGTTTTCATCATTCACCACCCTAGCCAAGTTGTAAAGTTGAAGGGAAAAGGTAAGATTTAATCTTGTTTTATGTGTTATGAATGATGTATGCATGTTGTAGTATGCCAAAATGGATGAAAATCATGAAATATGGCATGTTGGAGGTGAAGCCGTGTGTGTGATGTATGGCCATGTGTGTGTGTTGTGTTGTGTAGAAGTAATGAATTAAATTCTAGCTAGCATGTTTTAATTATTGTAGAGTGAAGAGATGGATGAGAATCATCAAGATATGTGTGTGTAGTGTTGGCCGAATATAGGGCCATGTTGTGTGAATGAGAATTGATTAATTCTATTTGGAATTTTGAATGTTTTCGTTGTGAATTCTATGTTGACGATAAGAGTTTAATGACTCAAGTTGATGTTGTAATTGTTATGGGCTGATTTGGAGAATTATGTGCATTTAATGCATTTTCTATATTTATGGGAATGACATTGTTAGAGTGTGGATTGTTGGTGCAAATCATGATTCGGAAGTTGGAAGTGTGTTATGGTTGAGGTTCTCGGGTTTGGGCAGTTTTCGGGTAAGTTGGGGTGTTGTTTGGGATGTTTGAAATGTTGTATGAATTGTTTAAAATGTCTTTGAATATTGTTGGTATGGGTTCGGGCTAGTATTTGAATGTATGAGCGTTGATGTCGGCTTGAATGTAAGCCGTTGAATTGAATGTAATGAATGTTGTTGGATTATGTAGAAAGGGTATTTAATGCTAGAATGCGTTTTGAATTGATTATTGATGTTGCTAGGTTGGTTGTTGGTGTTGTTGTTGTTGATTTGGCCGAGTTAAATTCTCGGGGTTGGTCTATTCGGAAATGCTGCCAAATTTACGAGAATTAAGTGCTAGTTTGGAATTAATTGCCTAAACGTCTATAGCTAATATTTGATATCCGTTGACGTGTGTAGACCTTGGGGAGCCCGAGACATAGGTTGGGATTAGCTTTGAGAGCGATCGAGGTATGTAAAGCTCAACCCTTCCTTCTTTTGGCATGCCTTAGTTACAAATAGGCTATGACACGAGCCTCGAGGAAATTCTATTCCCGCAATCCGAGCATGTTTATGACTCCTATTTGTTTCTTGGAATTCGTATGCTTGATATGATGAAATATTAGCCCTTATGTCTTTGGAATATTTGATTTTCAAATGTTGCATAAAAAATTTTGTTTTTAAAGAGTTCCGTAACTACGAACGACCGTAACTTTCACAGAAAGGCTCGGATTGCCTCGATATGTTCGTAGGAGATTGTATGGCGTATGATGAGTATGTTTTCCATAGGCGGGCCCAGCTCGGGTCGACACCCGTCCGTGGGTCCCGCGACTCTCCTTTATGTAACCCTGATAACTTTTGAAAGGATTTGGTATGGCTATTATTCCGATGTCCAAGTATGGTCATTTTACTTATCTTTTGAGTCTATGATAATGATTTTATACATATGGTTACTCACGACTCTGCTCGTGCATTCTGTTGTATCCTTCGCCAAGTCCGGGCCGGTTATGTTGTCGTGCGCACTATGTTATACTCCGGTTTTATGCTGTGCTATGGTTCACCGAGCCCCTCGCTAGAGGGCCGGGTTCCGCTCATATTTGATGTTATGCTGTGATATGGCGTTATGATGTGTTATGATGTGTGACGGGGATGCGGAGATTTGAAACCTTCGGTGTTATGCTTGTGTTATGGCGCCATCGACGGGCGACCATATTTTTCGAGCCACATGCATGATTTGTATTTTGAAAGTAAACATTTTGGTATTTTGGATATGCATTTACTTTCGATGCTTACATTTCGATTACGATTCAGATTTGTTTACTATATTTTGCACTTTGCATACTCGGTACATATTTAAATCGACCCCTTTTCTTCGGGGCTCGTTTCATGCCCGCGGTACAGACGCACGATTCGGTGATCTGCCAGTCTAGGACACCCTTTTCTGCTGTTTGGAGTGCTCACTTACTCGGAGGCCACATTTTGGTATATATTCGTTGTTGCATATGTATTGGTTTGTTCGGGGGTACGGCGGGGCCACGTCCCATCATATGATTACGTTGGTCTCTGCGAGAGTCAGACGTATATGTGGGTTGTGCCTATTCGTCGGTGTGTTCGTATGTTATATGTTAGGCGATCCCGTTATTTGTGGCGACCTCGTCGGCTTGCATTTGTATATGTTTTGAGCCGTTGCGCCATTTGATAGCCTTGCCGGAAGCCTTCGATATATATATGTTTGTGTTTGAGATGTGTTTGAGACAGTTTGAGATAATTTGAGACAGCGTCCGATATTTGTATACGCATAAGCTATCTGTTTGTGAGTCGGATTTATGAATGTGTTTGGGTGCCCAGCTCGGGCATTAGTCACGGCCTACGGGGTTGGGTCGTGACAATAGCCTCCAGTTTAATTCATTGGCTAGATATGCTCCGACTATGGTGGCCGACATGCGTGATAGAATGCACCGATTTGTGAGTGGCCTAGGGCCACCTCTATTTACAGATTGTTTGACGGCTTCATTGCAAGATGGGATAGATATTTCCCGCGTTGAGGCCCGTACCCCGAACTTAGAAGGGCAACAACATCCACAAGGGGTGAGCGTGATATTGATAGAGGCAAAAGCAAGAGGCCGGATCTATGGGTGCGGTAGCGATTTTAGAGGGGATCGAGGCGGATATATCCCAGACACTCGGGCCGCTTGGCGACTAGTGCACCTCCACGATTTACAGGTAGGAGATTTGACCGCTCCATTCCTTCAGAGCAGGGTTAGAGCTCAAGAGCTTCAGGTTCCTTGTTTGGGGGTGATTATAGCCAGAGGAGACCACCAGTACCGCGATGTAGCCACTGCGATAGATTACATTTCGGAAAGTGTCACCGAGGTCCAGATGCTTGCTATGCCTGTGGCCAGGTTAGGCACATGATGCGAGATTGCCCGTCAACTAGTGGCAGAGTTAGGGTTCAGCCCACAGGATCAGCGGGCGGATTCTTCTTCTACATGCGCCGGACGGGGAAGGCGGACTCCCCCGCATTCCCGGCGGGTCGAGGTAGAGGCAGAGGGGGAGCATCTACTTCAGGTGCCACTCAGTCCCGTATCTATTCTTTAGCCGGACGATAGGATCTTGAGTCCTCACCGGATGTGGTTACAGGTATATTGTCCGTATTTTCCCGTGACGTATATGGATTGATAGATCTGGGTTCTACACTATCTTATATTACTCCGTATGTTGCTGGTCGTATTGGGGTGAAACCCGCGCCAATTAAACCTTTCGAGGTATCTACTCTGGTTGGTGATCCCGTGATAGCTAGACAAGTATACAAAAATTGTGTAATTGTGACATGTGACCGCCAGACTAAAGTTGATTTAGTTGAGCTGAAAATGCTAGATTTCGATGTGATTATGGGTATGGATTGGTTGGCCTCCTGTTATGCTAATGTTGACTGCCAAATTAAAGTAGTTAGATTTCAATTTCCGGGAGAGCCCATGCTTGAATGGAAAGGTAATGCAGCATCCCCAAGAGGTAGGTTTATTTCTACCTTAAGGCAAGAAAGATGATAGCAAAAGGCTATATTTATCACTTATTTCGAGTTCATGACACCGAAGCAAAGCCACCAACTGTTATATCCCGTATTTTGGTACATTGGGATAATCCGAGTTAGTCATGATAAGTTAAGGACAAGGTTGTAATTTCTTCCGATTTTGTTAAAAGTGCGTAAGTTGCATATTCATCTTTTCATTGGCATGGAATGTTAAGGGTAAAATTGGAATAAGGAAAATTTGGGGTCAAAAGTAAATTATGGAAAGTTGAGCATTTCATGAAAATTAAGGGCTAGAAGTTAAATTTTGGAAATTAAATATTTCATGAAAATGGCCATATGTGGCCATGTGTGTGGTGTGGGTCCCTCCCACAAAACTTGGCCAAATTTAATTAGTTTAAGTTATGAGTGGTTCATGTGTGCACTTTATACTTGTTGGGGCTTTTTAGTTATATAGAGGATGGATGACTAGCAACATATTGGTCATCTTTTCAACTCTAGAAAGTTGGAGAAATATGAAGAACAACATAAGGGGTCATTCGGCCATGGGAGAGAAAAAAAGAAGACCAAAAATTCTTCTTCAAAAATTATTTTCTTCTATGTTTTCAACTCATGGGAAGGTCCTTAACAACATGGAGTGGTTGATGGACTAGCAAGAACAAGTGTTAGTTCATTTGCAAACCCTAGCCTAGTGGAAAGCTAAGAGGTAAAGGTGAGATTTAATCTCCTTTTTCATGTGTTATGGATGATTTGTACATGTTGTGATATGTGGAAAAGAATGAAATTCATGAAAGTATGATGTTGAAGTTGTAGCCGTGTGGTATGTGTTGTGTAGGAGGAGTGATGAATTAATTGTATGTAGCATGTTTGAGTGTTGTTATAGTGTGTGGAAGTGGATGGAAATCATGAAAATTTTGTGTGTGGATGTTGGCCGTATAGGGGCTGTTTTTGGTAAGTTATGGCGAATTGATTTTACTTAGTATTTTGGTTGTTGTTGTCATGGATTATGTGATGAGAATGAAGGTATTGAATGATTCGAGTTGAAGTTATAATTGTTGTGTTGTGGCCGTGTATGTGTGGTGTAAGGTAGAAGTGAAGAACTAATTTCATTTGGTATGTTTAGGATGTTGTGTTGTAGATTCTATGTTGTAAAATGAAGGCTTAATGGTTCAAAGTGAAGTTGAAATCATGTGGGTTGTTTTGGAACCTAATGTGATCTTAATATGGTTTCTTGTATTTTTGAGATTAATGTTGTTAAAGTATTGATTGTTAGTATGGTTTATGAATTTGGAAGAAAAGAAATGCGTTGTTGATATTTCCTTGGACTTGGAAGGTTTCGGGTTGCCTTATGTTTTGGTTGGGTTGTTTTGAATAATTTTGTGGATTGTTGGAAATGTTATTGAATCATGTTTGAATGGTTTTGGATTGGTATTTGAACGCGTGGGCAATGATGTTGGGTTGATTATATATGTTGATTTGAACGTAATTGGAATGTCGTCGCATTGTTTGTTGATGTGGTTTTGGATTGGTATTTGAAAGGTGATGTTGATTATATATGTTGAAAGTGGAATGTCGTTTGTGAAAAAAAAAGGTTGTTGATGTTAAAGTGCGATTTGAATTAATGGTTGATGTTGTTAGAATGTTTGTTGGTATTGTTGTTGATGAATTTGGCCGAGTTGAAATCTCGGGGTTGTTGCATTTATAGGGAAATGCTGCCCAAATTTCGTAGATAAAAGTGATGGCTTGGGATTGGATTCTTAAGTGCTTATGGCTAATGTTTGGTACTTAATGACCTTATTGTAGATCTTGGAAGGTTTGAGACTTGAGTTTGGATTAGCTTAGGAAGCAATCAAGGTATGTAAAGCTTACCTTTCCTTCTTTTGGCATGTCTTAGATATGGCTAAGTTATGATATGTTATGAGCTTCGGGGGTAATTCCATTCTTAAAATCCGAACATGTTTATGATTCGTATTTGCTTCTTGATGTTGGCATCCTTAATGTGGTCAAGCTATGGACCGTGTGTCTTTGATACGATTGGATTTGAAATGCTATGTATACGGTTTGTTCCGAAAGGATCTTATGTTTAAAAATGTCCGTAACTTTCATAGATAGAACCGGATGGCTTTGATTTGTTCGTAGAAAGTCCTAAAAGTGAGTAACGTTCGTAACTTTCCAAGGCGGACTCGGATTGGTTTGACGTATAACTATGGTCCTTTGATATATTGGTGACATTTGATATGTTTCCGGGTGACGTCTGAAAGATGTTTGATATAACTTTTGTCCCGACTTCCAAATGTCAGTCCGTTTACACTATTTCTTATTGTAGTCGAATTATGGCCCTTATGTCTTTTGTATGACTAAATTTCTAAAGTTGCATAAAAGTTGTTTTCAAAAGAATTTTGTTCCTAAACGAATCCGAAACTACGAACGCCCGTAACTTTCAAGAAAGGGCTCGGATCGCTTTGATATCTTCGCAAATGATTTCATGACGAGTAGTGACTTTAAGTTTCATAGGCGGGCCCGGATTGGGTTGACGCTCGTCCGTGGGTCCCGCGACTTTCTATGTTTGGTTCTAACGACCTATTTTTGAAAGAATTCAATATGACTATCTTTCCGACCCCCGAGTATGATTATATAATTATCGGTTGAGTCTGAAATAAGGATTTTTATGTAAGTGATTTTGATACGTAACTATGGTTTCTGCAGTTCGGTTTGATATGTTCCCGAGTGATATTCGGAAGAGAGTCTGATTGAACTACTGTTTTGGCTTATGAATAACGATCCGTTTTTGATTACTCAATTGAGTCTTTGTGAATGTTTGGCATTGCATATGATTCCTACGATTCTGCTCGTGCATTCTGTTATTACCTCTTTCACCGAGTCCCGGGCCGGTATGTTATCGTGCGCACTATGTTATATTCCGAAGTATGATGTGATTCCGAAGTATGATGTGTTTTCCGAAGTGTGATGTGATTCTGATTTGTGATGTGTGACGGAGATACGGAGATATAAAACTTCCGAAGTATGATGTGTTGTGGCGCCCAGATGGAGTGGCGACCACGTTCTGTCCGCCGGGTCCCATTACGGACCGTATGTGATATGATATGATATGATATGTGATGATCTGATGATACGATATGATATGTGATATGATATGTGATAATATGACGATATGATTTGATTTACCGAGTCCCTCACTAGAGGGCTGGGTACGGTATGTTTATGACTATTATATTATATATAGATTGGGCCGTACGTTCCTCGGCATTATTATGTTATATATGGATCGGGCCGTACGTTCCTCGACATTATTATGTTATATATGGATCGGGCCGTACGTTCCTCGGCATTATTATATTATTTATGGATCGGGCCGTACGTTCCTCGGCATTATCGTATTATTTATGGATTGGGCCGTACGTTCCTCGGCATTCGATTAATGTCAGCTCATATGATGTGTTTGATTTTCCGTATGTATGAGACAGAAATATTTTTCAAAAGAAAGCGAAGCATTTTGGCATTCTGATTATCATATTTGTCTTTTGTATCTCTTAGGTATGATTTGTATGTCAGATGCAAGCACTTTGGTATTCTGGCTATTGTGCTCATTTTCTGTACTCCGTACTTCGGTTATGATTTCGCTTTCTGTATTTCATGCTTTGCATACTCAGTACATATTTCGTATTGACCCCCTTTCTTCGGGGGCTGCGTTTCATGCCGCGTAGGTACCCACAGATGAGTAGGTGATGTTGCGAAGATGTTCCGGTGGATTGGCGAAATCCATTTTTCCCGAGTATGTTGCCGAGTTAGGGCATATGTGTGATATGGTATCCGGAGTTATGTTATAGACTTTGCAGCTCTGTCGTGTGTATAAGACGTCGGTTTGTAGCGGTAAGCTTGTGTATGATTATGCATTACGTTACGGATTTGTTGTGACTACGATTTTATTTGATTTGAAAAAGACGAAAGGCATGTTTGTTTTTCGAAAATTTTTCATTATGTGCTTATGTCATGTTTTGCGGACGATGATTATGAGTATGATGAGAGTCAGCGGGTTCGCTCGGCCCTAAGTAAGGGTCGGGTGCCCGTCACGCCCTATCGGAAATTAGGGTGTGACACCAACTTTCCAATCCGTTCCGATAGTGAATGAATTTCCGGATGTATTTCCAGATGAACTTCCAGGTCTTCCACCGGAAAGAGAGATTGACTTCGCTATTGATGTGTTGCTGGATACTAAGCCTATTTCTATTCCTCCTTACCGAATGGCTCCTACAGAATTGAAAGAGCTAAAGGCGCAATTGAAGGATTTACTGGAAAAAGGATTCATTTGACCTAGTTCATCACCTTAGGGAGCACCAGGGTTCTAAGTGGTTTTCCAAAATAAACCTAAGGTTGGGTTATCATCAAGTGAGAGTTAAAGAAGAAGATATTCCCAAAACAGCTTTCGGAACGAGATGTGACCATTATGAATTCCGGGTGATGTCCTTTGGGTTAATTAATGCCCCAGCAGTGTTCAAGAATTTGATGAATAATGTGTTCAGGCCTCTCTTAGATCTGTTCGTGGTAGTGTTTATTGATGATATTCTGGTATATTCTCGAACAGAATCAGAACATGCAGACAATTTACGTATTGTTCTTCGAATCCTTCGAACTCGAGAATTATATGCAAAATTTTTAAAGTGCGAGTTTTGGCTGAGTTCCGTGACATTTTTGGGTCATGTTATTTCAGATGATGGCATTCGAGTTGATACTCCGAAAATTGAAGCTATGAAGACTTGGCCAAGGCCTACAATGACCAAGGAAGTCCGTAGTTTTTTGGGATTGGCAGGTTACTATAGGAGATTCGTGGAAGGGTTTTATTCTATTTCAGCCCCATTGACGAAGCTAACCCAGAAGTCAGCAAAATTTCAGTGGAATGATCCAAGAGTTGAAGGACAGATTGACTTCAACCCCAGTCTTGACACTTCCAGAAGGGCCAGATAGCTATGTTGTGTATTGTGATGCTTCTGGCATCGGGTTAGGATGTGTATTAATGCAGCACAGTAAAGTCATTACTTATGCTTCTAGACAGTTGCAGAAACATTAAAAGAATTACCCGACTCATGATCTCGAATTGGCCGCGGTTATTCATGCATTAAAGATGTGGAGACATTACTTATATGGTGTTCATGTTGATATCTATACAGATCACAAGAGTCTTCAATACATTTTCAAACGTAAGGAATTAAATGCTGCAGCAGGCGGTGGTTAGAATTATTGAAAGATTATGATGTGAGTATTTTATACAACCCGGAAGACAAATGTAGTAGATGCGCTTAGCCGCCGATCAATGGGCAGCCTATGTGAAGTTCCTCTGGAGAAGAAAGAATTAACTCATGAGCTTCACCAACTAGCTAATCTTGGAGTTCGTTTAATTAACTCAGGCAGTGTAGGAATTGATGTTAATACTCCCACTGTTTCATCCTTGGACATGGAGGTGAAAGAGCATCAATATGAAGATCCTCATGTTATATCCTGTATTTTGTACATTGGAACAATTCGGGTTAACTATGATAAGTTAGGGACAAGATCATTCCGGAATATGAAGTCGGGACTTTTGACCTTCAAAATTTCATTTTAAGACCTAATTTGTTCATGAATTTGTTGGCATGGAACAACTAGGAAAATTTGGGACCAAAAGTGGAATAATGAAAAGTTGGGAATTATTGAAAATAAGGCCCTTTGGCCATGTGGAGTTTGATATGGTCCTACACATTTTGTGGCCAATTTTAATTGGTCCAACACATGTGTGGGCCATGGACACATGTATGAATCATTTAGGAGCATAAAAGATGATCACCAAGTCATCTTTCCTCATTTCTACACTTAGAAAAAAAAAGAGAAGTTGAAGAACCATAACCATAACCATTCGGCCAAGGCTCAAGAAATTGAGGTCCAAATTTAGCCATCCCAAAAATATTTCATCCTAGCAAATCCACTAATTGGAAGTCCCTATGTAGCGTGGAAGTGTTGTTTGGGTCATCAAACCATCCGTTTGCCTCCTTGCAAACCCTAGCCTAATTGTGAAGTTGAAGAAGAAAGGTAAGATTTAATCTTGTTTTATGTGTTATGAATGGTGTATGCATGTTGTAGTATGTTAAAATGGAGGAAATTCATGAAATATGGCATGTTGGAGTTGAGGTTGTGTGTGTAGTGCATGGACGTGTAAGTGTGTGTGTGTTGTGTTGTGTTGAAGCAATGGATTAAAGTCTAGTTAGCATGTTGTGAGTGTTGTAGGGTGAAGAAATGGATGAGAATCATCAATATGTATATATGTAGTGTTGGCCGAAAATGGGCCATATTATGTGACAAGGAATGGATTAATGTTAATTACTATTTTGGTTGTTGTCGTTACGAATTCTATGTTGACGATAGTAGTTTAATGACTCAAATTGATATCATAAGTGTTGTGGGCTGAATTGGAGATTATTGTGCATTTGATGTAATTTGTGTATTTATGGGAATGACATTATTAGAGGGTGGATTGTTGGTGCAAATCATGATTCGGAAGTTAAAAATGTGTTATGGATATTGTTCTCGGGTTTGGGGCTCCATGTTGCAATTGGAGTATTTGTTGGATTGTTGGAAATATTGTGTGAATTGTTTACAATGTTCTTGAATGTTGTAAGTATGAGTTCGGACTAGTATTTGAATGTATAAGCGTTGATGTTGGCTTGAAGGTAAGCTGCTGAATTGAATATAGTGAATGTTGTTGGGCTATGTTGAAAGAGTATTTAATGTTAGAATGCATTTTGAATTGATTATTGATGTTGCTAGTTTGGTTGTTGGTGTTGTGGTTGTTGATTTGGCCGAGTTGAATTCTCGGGGTTGAATGTATTTACAAAGGAAGTGCTGCCCAAATTTCTCGTAGAATTTGATATTCGATTGGAATCGGGTCCTAAATACCTTTAGCTAATGTTTGGCATATTATGACGTATTTCAGAGATCTTAGAGCCCGAAGTTTGAGTTTGGACTAGGCTTCGAGGGGGCGGACGAAAGTATGTAAAGCTTACCTTTCCTTCTTTTGGCATGTCTTAGGTATGGCTAAGTTAAGATATGTTATGAGCTTCGGGGGTAATTCTATTCTTAAAAATCCGAGCACGTTTATGAGTCGTATTTGCTTTTGATGTTGGCATCCTTATATGGTCAAGCTATGGTTTATATGTCTTGGTATGTTTGGTTTTCAACTGTTGCACAAAAAGTTATTTTCAAAAGAGTTTTGTAACTACGAACGTCTGTAACTTTCACAGACAGAACCGGATGGCTTTGATATGTTCGTAACTGATCCTATGACGTATAATGACTATGATTTTCATGGGCGGGCCCGACTTGAGTCGACACCCCTCCGTGGGCCCCGCGACTTTCCTTATGTACTTCCGACGAGTTTTCGTCAGATATGACATGACTAATATTCCGATTTCAAGTACGATCGATTTATCTTTGAGTTTGTAATAATGATTCGACAACATATGATTTACTATGATTTTCGTAGCGCGGGCCGGTCGGTTGACGGCGTCCGTGTCCCGCAATCTTCTTCTGTATAATTCTAATGGCTTTTGAAAGAATTCAATATGACCACCTTTCCGACCCCCGAGTATGATTATATATTTGTCTGCTGAGTCCGAAATAATGATCCCGATACGTAACTATGGTTTCTGAAGTTCGGTTTGATATGCTCTCGAGTGATATTCGGGAGAAAATCTGGTTTGACTGCTGTTCTGGTTTTTAAATGATGGTTCGTTTTGATTAACCTATTGAGTCTTTGAAAACGTTTTAAATTGTATTTGGTTACTCACGATTCTGTTCGTGCATTCTGTTGTCACATTTTTCGCCAAGTCCCGAGCCGGTATGTACGCGCGCACTATATGATATTCGGAGTATGACGTGTCCGATCCGCCGAGCCCCTCCGCCGTAGTGGCCGGGTGCACCGGCATGCGAGATATTGCCGCTGGATATTTGACCGCGGTATGCGTGATATTGCCGCCGGATATTTTGACCGCGGTATGCGTGATATTGCCGGGATATTTTGACCGCGGTGATGTGTGATATCGCCGCCGGATATTTTGACCGCGGTGTATGCAGACATCGACGGCGGCGACCATACTCGAGCCCTATGCATGATTTGTATTTTGAAAATAAACATTTTGGTAATTTGGATATGCACTATTGTCAAGATTTCGTTTCGATTACGACTCGGATCCGTTCGACCGCGTCTATTGCAGTCGCATACCTCGATACATATTCCGTGACCGACCCCCCGCTAATCCTGGGGGCACGTTTTCATGCCCGCGTGTGTACGTATACACGTTTTGGTGATCCACCCGCGTAGGATTTCCATTGCCCCGTCGAGTGCTCCCTTTGTTCGGGAGCTAATATTTTGGGTATATACTCTTCCGATGTATATGTTTACGTTTATTCGACGTGGCGGCGGGGCCGTACGTCATCCGATTCCCGTTGTTCGTTGTAGGTCCGTAGACATAGACGTGGGTTATGTACGGTTGTTCGGACGCGTTGTGTGAGCTGTATTTGGGCGGCCCATCCGCCGTAGCAGCCTTATCGGTTGCGTGTATGTATGTATTGATACGTTATGTATATTACGACAGCCTTGCCGGCTTCTGTGCAGTATATATATTTGTATGCGTCAGTTTGGAGCCACGTCTGATATTTATATAGGTATGAGTTGTTTGTATGCTGAATCTGGGTAATGAGCGCGTATGGGTGCCCAGCTCGGGCGCTAGTCGCGGACTACGGGGTTGGGTCGTGACACCTCAGTTGAGCCACTATAGAGATACATTTCATGAAAAAAAGAAGTCTCCATTTGAAACTTCTATAGATGGGGTTCTTAGATACCGAGGTAGGCTATGTGTTCCGAATGTTGCAGAATTACATCGTCGAATTCTAGAAGAAGCTCATTATTCTCGGTATTCTGTTCATCCAGGTGCAACAAAGATGTATCATGATCTCAAGTTAATGTATTGGTGGGATGGAATGAAGAAAGACATAGCAGAATTTGTAGCTCAATGTCCAAACTGTCAGCAAGTGAAAATCGAGCATCAAAAGCCAGGAGGACTATTGAAAGCAATGGAAATCCCCACTTGGAAATGAGAAGTGATCAACATGGATTTTATTGTGGGATTACCCCGTTCCCGAAGCAAGTATGACTCCATATGGGTGATCGTGGACAGACTCACGAAATCAGCCCATTTCCTTCCAGTCAGAACGGCTTACTCAGCAGAAGACTATGCAAGACTGCATCTTAAAGAAATAGTGCGACTCCATGGTATTCCGATGTCCATTATTACTGATAGAGGATCGCAATTTACAGCTAAGTTTTGGAAGTCTTTCCAAGAAGGTTTGGGTACTCAAGTAAAGCTTAGCTCGACATTTCATCCACAAAATGAGGGCAAGCCGAACGTACCATTCAGACCTTGGAGGATATGCTAAGAGCATGTGTACTAGATTTAGGTGTTAGCTGGGATGACCACTTACCTCTTATTATGTTTGCATACAACAACAGCTACCATTCCAGTATTCAAATGGCTCCGTATGAAGCCCTATATGGAAGGAAGTGTAGATCCCCAATTGGGTGGCTTGAAGTAGGAGAAGTACAGCTAATAGGCCCTGAGTTGATTTAACAGGCAGTGAAAAAGGTCAAGGTCATCCGAGATCGATTGTTGACAGCCTAAAGTCATTAGAAATCTTACGTGGACAACTGCCAGCGAGACTTAAAATTTCAAGTTGATGACTGGGTATTCTTAAAGGTGTGTCACCAATGAAAGGAGTGATGAGATTTGATAAGAAAGTAAAGCTGAGTCCTCGATACATTGGACCTTATAGGGTTGCCAGCAAGGTGGGTCAAGTAGCTTATGAATTGGACTTACCCTCAGAACTGGAATCAGTCCATCCAGTTTTCCATGTTTCAACGCTCCGTAAGTGTGTTGGAGATCCTACTAGGATCGTCCCAGTAGGTGATGTTCAAGTGATAGAAAAGTTGGCTTATGAAGAAGTACCCGTTGCCATACTAGATAGGCAAGTACGGCGACTTAGAAATAAAGAGGTAAGCTTGGTCCAAGGTTTTATGGAGAAGTAGCAACCGGGAAGAAATGACTTGGGAGGCGGAAGAAAATATGAAGGCCAAGCACCCACATTTATTTCAGCCCCCGGAAGAAATCCAAGATGAAACGTCAAGATTATGAGGTATGCATAATTTCTTTTTATGCTTTTGGGTCGTGTGTGGCCAAACTTTATTACTATAATGTTGTGGCCCTATGAGGCATTGCTATTATGGGCTATTGTGACAGGTTGGTAGTGCCATATTACAGGGGAAACTCTGGCGAAGTTTTCGTAAAATTCCCGAGAACTTAACATTCAAGGACGAATGTTTCTAAAGGGGGGAAGAATGTTACACCTCCCATTTAATTTCAAGGAGATTTTGGCTTATTGGGGGTGTATACCTTCGGGACGGTATGTGTACAGGTGTATCAGTATGTATTCTTGACATTTCGAGGTAATTGGAAATGAAACGAATCGAATCGGAACAAAATGAAGCAGTTCAGGAAACTGCTGACACCAGTCAGCGTCGACGGCCCAAGGGACGGACCGTCGACACGTCGACGAGCCGTCGCCTAGCACCATCGACGAGGTTCTGAGATCAGACCTCTCAGGCGGAGAATCGACGGCGCACGTCGACGAGCCGTCGACCCTGCTCGTCGACCCGCGGATCTGGAAGCGTCCTGCCCTGATTATAAATATAAGCTCCCACGTTTTATTTCATTATGTCTCCCAAGAACAGACCCTATATCTCTGTAGAACCCTCTAAAACTCTCTCTTTATTTCTACAACAATCTATACTAAGAAATCAAGAGCAAAAGCCAAGATTTAAGAGATTCATATACTATGAAGCCTATTAGGGTTTGTGGAGAGTAAGAATTTCTTTGGCATGCAAGTGACGGATTCCATTCTAATTGAGTAGAGTGACTCAAGGCTTGTTCCCAAGTGTTCAAGGTGAGTTTTATTTTTATTTCTTATCATTGAGGGTATTGACGGGTTAAAAGACTTGGATTATGGAAGAACATAGACTATGGAGCTTAAAATGTAGAATCTATGGTATTCTTGAATAATAGTTGACATGAATCATGACTCTTGATGTATTATGAATAGAATCTTGTTACAAATGACATTAAGAACATGGCATAAGCATTATATGTGAGAAAACGTACTAGTGTACTACGACCAAGATTGTGGATGAATTGAAGTGAAACTGTGAAATGTGGGTAATGTAGATGAATGAAGATTGTTGGTTATAATGTTGTGAATGTTATTATAGACATTTGGGAGTTGATATATGGTATGAGGAAAATTGTATAAACAAAGGAAATGCTGTCCAATTTTCTCTAGCTTTAGTAAGCACGTTCATATAATCGATTAGCTAATGTTAATACGAACTCTCTTGAAGGTAGAAACGTGAGCATTGAAGGAGGACGATCAAGTGATAGAATAGCTAAACTAAAAGGTATGTGAGGCTAGTCCCTTCCTTCTAAGGCATGACTCCCATGGCATGAATTCTCCTATTTTCCCATGACTTTCTTACATTCCGGTAATTATGAGCCTATGATTATAAGGAGCTTAACATGAAGTACAGAAACGAGATATGTCATGTATATGATAGTGATGATGATGAGTTAAGTCTAAAGATCCTAAAGCTAATGATTCTAACTATGATCCATTGATGTTGTTTATGGTATACACTCACCTTATGTGCTGACACCTTCAAGGTGAGGCACGTGCTTATAAATGCTCCATAATGGAATCGGGGTTCACGACCTATGTCACCCCGATATAAGTATAGTTGTCTTTGAGTTTCTATGCATGCATTATGATAAGAGTATGACAAGATCATGATAAGCCTATGAGAAGTACATGATGGCGATGTTACACCGCGCCTATATGGCCAGGCAGACACCGCTAAGTTGGGCAGCGTATACACCATGTCTAAATGGCATGGGTAGACACCACCAGTGGACGACATGAGATGGTTACCCCGGATGCGGGTGGACGCGGGCTAATGATGATCACACCGTACCTATATGGTCGGGAAGCTTACATAGATATGCATACCTGATATGATGATGTTTATGATGTGAGTTAGTATGTTTTATTTATATCAAACTTGACAGTGAGTTACAGGTTGTTCTTCATTTGATATTTCCCTATTTCATTGATGTATTATTATTGTTTCTGCCTTATATACTCAGTACAATGCTCGTACTGACGTCCTCTTTCTTTGGACGCTGTGTTCATGCCCACAGGTAGACAGGGAGGTGATCCAGATTCATAGGAGACTTGAGAGTACTTCATTGTTCCGGAGGTGCCATTGCTTATGATTTTGTGTATATATATTTTGGGCACGACGGGGTCCTGTCCAGTCCATATGTCTAGTACTCTAGTAGAGGCTCGTAGATACGTATGTGTGGATAGTATGGTCTCACGATTTTCTCGTTGTATATATATTATTTTGATAGCCGAAGGGTTTATATATATAGAGGTAAATATGTTTCAAAATGGAAATGGAAATGGTTTTCCTATGATTTTGAGTATGAGATTAATGAATGAACGCAGGATGAGTACGATAGGTAATAGCATGAGTGGTGCTCGGTGGTTAGCCCCGGGTACCCGTCATGGCCCCTAGTCAGGTCGTGACAAAAGTGGTATCGAACTCATTCTCCCCAGGAAGTGTCTACGAGCCGTGTCTAGTAGAGTCTTGTTTGTGGTGTGTTGTGCGCCACACAAATTAACAGGACGCTACAGGACATTTAGGAAAAATGACCATTCTTCTTCTTATGAGATCGTGCAATAGAGCCGTGTTATAAGATTTTCTCCTCCCTAATAGTATGTTGTAATTTCAGAGTTGCCGCCAAAGGGAAAAGCTACAGCCGCCCAGAAGGGCAAGACTACAGTAGAAAGGCAGGTAGAAATAGAGCCGCCAATGAACGTAGAAGAGGGCGAATCACTTAATGAGGCTTCATCTAATACTTCTCCTATCCCGCCCATTATAGAAGAACAAGAAGGGGCTTCAGCTCCAGCTCCTATGCCTCCTGTTCCTCCCCTGGCTACTTCGGGTCAACAAATGACCGAGGCTATTCATCTATTGACGCAGTTAGTTACCGCCCAGGCACAGCGGCAGAGTTCGGGTCCAAGTGATAGGATAGTTAGTACTAGAGCCCGTGATTTCATGAGTTTGAATCCTCCGGAGTTTTTCGGGTCAAAGCGGGATGAAGACCCGCAAGGTTTTATTGATGAAATGTTGAAGACCCGCTGGACGTGCGTACTCCCCGCATTCCAAAGCGAGTCGAGGTAGAGCGGGGGGAGCATCTACTGTGTGCCACTCGGTCCGTATCTATGGTTTAGCGGACGATAGGATCTTGAGTCCTCACCGGATGTGGTTACGATGTATATTGTCCGTATTTTCCCGTGACGTATATGGATTAATAGATCTGGGTTCTACACTATCTTATATTACTCCGTATGTTGCTGGTCGTATTGGGGTGAAACCCGAGCCAATTAAACCTTTCGAGGTATCTACTCCGGTTGGTGATCCCGTGATAGCTAGACAAGTATACAAAAATTGTGTAATTGTGACATGTGACCGCCAGACTAAAGTTGATTTAGTTGAGCTGAAAATGCTAGATTTCGATGTGATTATGGGTATGGATTGGTTGGCCTCATGTTATGCTAATGTTGACTGCCGAATTAAAGTAGTTAGATTTCAATTTCCGGGAGAGCCCATGCTTGAATGGAAAGGTAATGCAGCATCCCCAAGAGGTAGGTTTATTTCTACCTTAAGGCAAGAAAGATGATTGCAAAAGGCTATATTTATCACTTATTTCGAGTTCATGACACCGAAGCAAAGCCACCAACTTTCCAATCCGTTCCGGTAGTGAATGAATTTTCGGATGTATTTCCAGATGAACTTCCAGGTCTTCCACCGGAAAGAGAGATTGACTTCGGTATTGATGTGTTGCTTGATACTAAGCCTATTTCTTTTCCTCCTTACCGAATGGCTCCTGCAGAATTGAAAGAGCTAAAGGCGCAATTGACGGATTTACTGGAAAAAGGATTCATTTGACCTAGTTCATCACCTTGGGGAGCACCAGTTCTATTTGTGCGAAAGAAAGATGGTTCTTTATGGATGTATATTGATTACAGGCAGTTGAATGAGGTGACGATAAAGAATAAATATCCCCTCCGAGAATTGATGATTTGTTTAGTCAATTACAGGGTGCTAAGTAGTTTTCCAAAATAGACCGAAGGTCAGGTTATCATCAAGTGAGAGCTAAAGAAGAAGATATTCCCAAAACTTGACTTTCAGAACGAGATATAACCATTATGAATTCCGGGTGATGTCCTTTGGGTTAACTAATGCCCCAGCAGTGTTCGTGAATTTGATGAATAATGTGTTCAGGCCTCTCTTAGATCTGTTCGTGGTAGTGTTTATCGATGATATTCTGCTATATTCTCGGACAGAATCAAAGCATGCAAACCATTTACGTATTGTTCTTGGAATCCTTCGAACTCGTGAATTATATGCAAAATTTTCAAAGTGCGAGTTTTGGCTGAATTTCGTGTCATTTTTGGGTCATGTTATTTCAGATGATGGCATTCGAGTTGATACTCAGAAAATTAAAGCTGTGAAGACTTGGCCAAGGCCTACAATGCCCACGGAAGTCCGTAGTTTTTTGGGATTGGCAGGTTACTATAGGAGATTCTGTTATATCCCGTGCTTTTGTACATAGGGATACTTTAAAGCTAATCGCGACAAGTTAAGGACAAGCCTATGTTGGGATACGAGGTAGAGACTTTTAACCTCCGATTTTATTTTAATGCACAAGTTGCTTATAAATTTTATTTGGTATAGAAATATTATTGGAGATTAGGGGTTAATTAACCATGATTAGATTATTAAGTGGGATTAGAAGTTTAATTAATCACTAATTAATCCATAAGTGGTCGTGTGGGTCCCACCCATGGCTTGGCCACATTTGATTGGCTCAAGCCATGAGTGGGACATGTGTCCAACATATAGACATGATATAAATAGCAAATTGATGACAAGGAAGGTCATATTTCATCTTCACCAACTCAAGAAAACCTAGAGAGGGAGAGAAAAGCTCTCGGCCATGGCTGGCCGAGAATGAACTTGGAAGCCTTGATCAAAAAAATAATTTTCTTTTAGTAATCAACTCTTTGGAAGGTGTAAAACAACGTGGGATTGATCCTAGATAGCAAGAACAAGTATTAAATTCAAGGCACAAGTTCTAGTCAAGTTGAGAAGTCAAGTGTTTAAGGTAAGATTTAACTTTCTTTTGCATGTATTAAGGGTGGTTTTGAACGTGTTGTAGTGTGTAGAAATGAATGGAATTTATGGAACTATGTCTGTTGGTGTTGAAGCCGTGTAGGGGCTGTTTTTGTAGGATATGGTGAATTGATTTTACTTGTTATTTTGGTTGTTGTTGTTATGGATATTATGATGAGAATGAAGGGTTAAATGGTTCAAGTTGGAGTTGTAATTGTTTGTGGGCTGTTGTAGAAGCTAATATGATGTTAATATAGTTTCTTACATTTATGTGAATGATGTGGTTAACGTGTGGTTGTTGGTATAGTTCATGAATTTGGAAGAGGAGAATGTGTTGTTGTTATTCTTGTTGAACTTGGAAGATTATATGTTGTATTGTGCGTTGGTTGGGCTGTTTTGGAGTGTTGCACGGGCCGTCCGGAGTGTTCTCGAGTCTTGTTTGAATAGTCTCGGGTTGATACTTGAATATATGATTAGTGATGCGACTTGGTTATCTGTGGTTGGTTTGAATATAAAGGAAACGTCGTCTAATTGTCTAGAAAGGAGTTACTAACATTAGAATGCGTTTTGAATCTCTTCGTAGTTTAATCGTAGTTCTTGACGTCTTAATATAGGTTGAGATACTATTGGGCAGCGTATACGTGTTGTGTTGCGAGTAAACGCTAAAGGTATGTAAAGCCTATCCTTTCTTTCTTTTGGCATGTCCTAGATGTAAGTATGATACGATATGAGCTTTGGGGTAACTCTATTCATAAGTTCCGAGCATGTTTTATGATTCTTATTCACTTCTTGATATTAGAATTCTTAGAATAGTAGAGCTACTGCCCTCGAGTCTTCTATATGATTGGATAGTAAACGATGCATAAAAGATCCTATTCCTGAAAGATTCTATAATGACATTCAAAGAATATGTAATATGACTATCGTTTGATACTCGAGCATTGTTTTGTCTACTTATCTACTGAGTCTTAAAAGATTATTTATATGCATATGGTTTCTCACTACTCTGCTCGTGCATACTGTTATTACATCTTTCACTGAGTCCCGGGCCAGGACACGTTTTCGTGCACAACTCCACTGCATTATTCACCGAGTCCCTCACTAGAGGGCCGGGACACGTTATATGTATATGTATATGATGATATGATGACATGATGATATGATGATACGAGGATGGCGGCCAGGATGGCATATGATGATTTTATTCACCGAGTCCCTCACTAGAGGGCCGGGACACGTTATATATATGCATATGTACAGGATGATTATCTAATTATGTCACTAAGTCCCATAATGAGTTGGGTATGATATTGACACGCATGATTTATGTTTCAAAGGCAAGCCTTGTGGTTATCTATTTATTGTGCTAGTTTTCTATACTTCTTATTTCAGTATGATCCTGTTTACTGTAAACCATGCTTTACATGCTCAGTACATATTCCGTCTCGACCCTTTTCTTCGGGGGCCGCGTTTCATGCCGCCGGTACGGACGCTCGTTTTGGCGATCCGCCCGACTTAGGATATCTATTACGCTTTCTTGGAGTGCTCCACCCATATCCGGAGCGTATATTTTTTGTACGAGATCCTCTTGTTGTATATATGTGCTTATCCAGGGGTACGGCGGGGCCCTGTCCCGTCATATGATACTGTTGTTACTCTTAGAGGTCTGTAGACATATGTGTGGGTTGTATATAGTTACTGTTCAGTTCTGTCTGTACGATTTATGTTTTGGGACGTTCCCATTCGTAGTGGCAGCCTTGTCGGCTTGCGTATGTATATATGTCTTGGGATGCTGTATGTAGTAGCAGCCTTGCTGGCTTGCGTATGTATATAGTTGGGGTGTTGCCACATGTTATGTTAGCCTTGCCGGCTTATGTGTGATATTATCTATCGAAAGTTGTAACTCCTCAGGAGACAGGTTGCTATGATATGTACGTATATGCGGGCTTTTGAAACGACGTCTTGCCTGTTATATATAAGTTCTTTATAATGCTAGTTATGGGCTGATTATAGTTAACAGGCGTATACGAGTGTCTAGCTCGGGCACTAGTCACAGCCTACGGGGTTGGGTCGTGACAGATTCGTGGAAGGGTTTTCATCTATTTCAGCCCCATTGACGAAGCTAACCCAGAAGTCAATAAAATTTCAGTGGAATGATGCTTGTGAATGCAGTTTCCAAGAGTTGAAGGACAGATTGACTTCAGCCCCAGTCTTGACACTTCCAGAAGGGCCAGATAGCTATGTTGTATATTCTGATGCTTCTGGCATCGGGTTAGGATGTGTATTAATGCAGCATGATAAAGTCATTACTTATGCTTCGAGAAAGTTACAGAAACATGAAAATAATTACCCGACTCATGATCTCGAATTGGCCGCGGTTATTCATGCATTAAAGACGTGGAGACATTACTTGTATGGTGTTCATGTTGATATCTATACAGATCACAAGAGTCTTCAATACATTTTCAAACAGAAGGAATTAAATCTGCGGCAGAGGCGGTGGTTAGAATTATTGAAAGATTATGATGTGAATATTTTATACCACCCCGGGAAGACAAATGTAGTAGCTGATGCGCTTAGCCGGCAATCAATGGGCAGCCTATGTGAAGTTCCTCTGGAGAAGAAAGAATTAACTCATGAGCTTCACCAACTAGCTAATCTTGGAGTTCGTTTAATTGACTCAGGCAGTGCAGGAATTGATGTTAATAATCCCACTATTTCATCCCTGGACATGGAGGTGAAAGAGCATCAATATGAAGATCCTCAGTTGAGCCACTATAGAGATACATTTCATGAAAAAAAGAAGTCTCCATTTGAAACTTCTATAGATGGGGTTCTTAGATACCGAGGTAGGCTATGTGTTTCGAAT
>NW_026713574.1:0-32243 GCF_029784015.1 Lycium ferocissimum | reverse complement strand
TCATTTACAACTTATCTCGGATGGTTGTTACCTATTGTATTATTTTATGTTGTTAATTTAAATACAATGTTTCTTTTGATTGTTACTTTTTTAGATAATTTTTATGTAACGACGAAAGGTCCTATTTTATGTAACCATTGATTTGGTCCTATACAATATGACACAATAAGAAAAATGTCAAAATAATACATAACAATCATCCAATCAAAGTGTTAACAACATAATAATTCATTACCAATCAATTTCTTTCAATTCATAAACAATATTTAACAACTAATAAATTCATAATTAATATTTAACAAAATAATAATTCATTAACAATTCATAAATAATTAACAAATTAACAACTCATAAACATATAACAAATTAACAATTCATAAACATTTAACAAATTAACAATTCATAAACATTTAACAAATATTGAATTAAACCAAAAAAAAAAATCGGAACAGTGGCAAAAGCCACTGCCCAGTCCGAAAAAGAACAAAAAAAAATTGTTTTTTTTTTTGAAACATAGCAAGGATTAAATGTTAAGCATGCTTAGAATATAATATATATAACAAAATAATAACAAAAGTTCATAGTAAAAAACCTTAATCGAAGATTTTTTGTAGAGTTATTTAATCGAGTTCTACGCCGCTTTTCCCCAAAATTTGAACTTAGAATCTTGCTCCTTGACTTGAATATACCGAGAATCTAAACTTTCCGGACGAAATTTAATAGAAAGTGACGTTTTTGGAAGTGGGGCCACCTCTTTTTTCTCCGTTAATGGCGGTTTCTTTTTTTTTTAAAACCGACTGGAGGGGACCAGTGGTGGAACCCGATCGGTTTATGTTGAAGAGTATAACGCAGTATTTCTTGTAAGATAACGCTTGAGAAAATCTGCTTATAGGACAGCCAAGAAAACTCCTTTAATACTGCGCTAAAGCACTTAACGGTACAAGTTCATGAGTTAAGTGATTTAGCGCAGTAAAATACTGCGCTAAAGGTACATTGGTAACTTTTTTTTTTGTTGGGGTATTTTGGTTCAAAAAAATTTTTTTTTAAGCCATTTTTGTTCTGGACTCCTCTTATCGCACCTAACATCATTCGAAAAGAAGGAACTGATCGCGCTTTACTTGAATAGCTTTATAGAATAGGTTGTTTGAAGCAAAAACAGAACCAAAATTCTTTTATATTTTGATTTGAAATTTAATTTTCTAACTTTTGAGAGACGCAAAAACTGTCATTTATTATTTTTATAATCAATAACCAGTTTCTTCTAACATTTCAATTGACAATATAACCAATTTATTTGTTCTTTCTTGATACGTTTTTATATCTTGCGTAAGTTTTTTACTAATCTTAATTTTGAAAAACTTCGTTTAGCTGACCTAAAACTCAACAGTACATCCATTGCCCTTCAAAATAACCACCAAGTGAGAAATTGTGTTTACAAGGACACTTACACACATAAAACTTATACACATTTGAGTATTGGACGTCAACAGGGTAAATGGGAGATCTAGCCATAATTATCAAGACAAAGTCAACTCTTCTAAAGTCAGCCTCTTTGGCTTTTTGATGTATTCGTCCAATTCATTCTTCCTAAACTGTAGTACAGGTACACCATCCTTTATTACATTCAAACTATCAAATATATACTTCAATTTAGACAATAGCAACTTCCTGTGGAAATCGCCATAGCCTACTTTCGTTTAACTCTTTGAGAATTAAAAGCTAAAATAACACAGCTAATATAACTTTGTATACAGCAAAACTTAGCCGAGCAAGCTATTCCAGTGTTGTTTAAGAATCTCATATGCCTTATAGCAAGGGACTGCCTGCAGCATAGTGGTCCCATTTAAAGGATCCTCCGTTACAATACCCAGCCTCACCAATGTATTTATGGCTTTGTCTACAGGCATTTCAACCTGCACACGATGCAAGAGTGTAAAGCTGGAAAAATATAATGGCAAAGTAAATCAATCACCAAGTTACCTTTTCGTCCAATAGATCATAAATAAACTTCTCACATCTAGATGCAAGAGTGTAAAGCTGGAAAAATATAATGGCAAAGTAAATCAATCACCAAGTTACCTTTTCGTCCAATAGATCATAAATAAACTTCTCACATCTAGCTCCGATATTTTTAGCACAATTTTCCTGCATTCAAATAATTTTTGACAGGATCTCGGATGGTTAAATTCTACAGAAGTCCGTAACCAATTGGTATGAAGTACAAGAGGAGTTGGGGAAATTGTGGACCAAACAACTGCCCGCTTCAAAACATGGAGCAGGACAGATTGGAAGCAGGAGATAAGGGGAAAAACATCTCCACATTACCAAATTATGGAGACCAATTAAAGAAAAGTCAGGAAGAAATGTCCCCACGATTCACAAACGTGGAGACAATTAGTTCCTTCAGTTTTAACTATTTCTAGTCTATGTTGCTCGGACCCTCAAATTCCTTCTGCACCCATGTCAACCGGACATGGATGTGGGTGTGGAGTCCACGCCGAATTTGGTCAATATAACTTGGGTGTGGAGGCCACGCCGAATTTGGTCATCACCTTTAGAAGAAAAACACGACATTCCACTAACCCTCTTTTTCCCAATAACTTTTGGCAACCAAATTCATAACCTGATGCTTCATCCTATCACCATGTTTTCCTATCATAGTGTAATTCATGAATAGCTAAATGATCATGTAGGTGAAAAAGGAGAAGATCAATCGAACCAAAGTGCATTACTTCCATTTTTCACGTAATGGTGTTCTGTAATAATCCTTATTACATGCAAGCTAGACATTCAAAAAGCATATGATCATCTGAACTGGAGCTTTCTAATCAATATGTTGGAGAGAATGGGGTTTGGAACTAGATGGATCAAATGGATAAAACATTGCATTAGCTCTGTTAAGTTCTCAGTGTTGGTCAACAGAACTCCTTGTGGTTTTTTTCCTTCTCAAAGGGGATTGAGACAGGGTGATCCTTTGTCCCCTTTCTTATTTATCCTGGCAATGGAGGGCATGAGCAATATGTTTCAGACAGCTAAGGTGAATGGCTGGATAAGGGGATTTCAGGTGGGTGCAGGAAACTTGAGATTACTCATCTGCAATATGCAGATGATAATCTTGTCTTTTGTGAAGCGGTGGAAGAGAACATTTTAATCCTAAGAACTATCTTCATCA
The DNA here is from genome assembly GCF_029784015.1 of Lycium ferocissimum. Taxonomy (NCBI): domain Eukaryota; kingdom Viridiplantae; phylum Streptophyta; class Magnoliopsida; order Solanales; family Solanaceae; genus Lycium; species Lycium ferocissimum. The sequence goes on along the minus strand of NW_026713574.1, from coordinate 29,071 downwards.
TCTTTGAAGCAGTTTCAGGATTACACATTAATTGGGCTAAAAGCTTCATTTATCCAATTAATGAGGTTGCAGAGGTGGAGAGCTTGGCAGAGAAATTAGGAGGTAAAGTAGGGGAGCTTCCAACTACATATTTAGGCATGCCTTTGGGAGCCAAGAGCAAGTCAAAAGGAATATGGAATGGAGTACTAGAAAAATGTGAGAAGAAGCTGACAAACTGGAAAAGCCAATATCTTTCTCTTGGGGGAAGATTGACAATGGTCAATAGTGTGCTAGACGCCTTACCATCTTATATGATGTCCATATTCCCAATACCTGTCAATGTAATCAAGAGAATTGATACCCTTAGAAGGAACTTTCTGTGGCAGGGCAATGAAGATAGGGCAATGAAGATAAGAAGAAATTTCATTTAGTCAAGTGGGAGGAACTGACTGTGAGCAAGAAGACAGGGGGATTGGGTATCAAAGATTTGAAATTGCAAACCCAAAGTTTGATGATGAAATGGCTATGGAAATTTGCTACAGAGGAAAACATGCTATGGAAGGAAGTCATTACTGCTAAATATGGTTTGCAGGACAAGTGGATGACAAACATGGTGAATACTCCATATGGATGCACTGTGTGGAGGGCAATCAGGAATCACTGGCCAATAATGCTTGCAAGAATTAGATGTAAAGTTGGTAATGGTTTAAAGGTATCCTTTTGGAATGATATATGGTTGGGTGACACAGCTCTAAAGGTGAAATTCCCTGACTTGTTCATTCTTAGCCAAAAGCGACATGCTACTGTTGCTGAGATGTGGACTGGACAAGGGTGGGATATGGATCTGAGAAGACACTTGAATGATTGGGAAATGGAGATGGTAGCAGAATTCCACAGTACAATGGCAGCATTCATCAACTTAACAGGGGAAAGGGATACTCTGGAATGGAAGAAGGATGGCAAAGGAATTTTTACTGTAAACTCAGCATACAAAGACCTGAATGTATCAAGTTTGCAAGAAGAAGGATGGCCATGGAAGATGATATGGAAGACAAAAGTACCTTATAAAGTGAACTGTTTTTACTGGCTGTTGGCAAAAGAGGCAGTGTTGACTCATGAAAACCTGAACAAAAGAGGTTTTCACTTATGTTCGAGATGTTTTTTGTGTGGGGATCATAATGAGACAATCAGTCATCTTTTCTTGCACTGCAAATGGACAGACCAGCTGTGGAGGATGTTTATCAACCTGAGGAAGATCAGATGGGTGAAGCCTGGGAGCATAGAAGGAGTGTTAAAATGCTGGAACAGGGATGGGAATGTAACAAGAAAAGAGGAGAGATGGAAGATTGTCCCATCATGTATCTGGTGGACTGTTTGGAAAGAGAGGAACTAGAGAAGTTTTGAGAACAAGCAGAACAATTTACAGAAGTTAAAGATGAACTTCCTAGCTCTTTTTTATTTTTGGTGTAAACAGGAAATTTTAGATCAGACAGAAGATATTTTTGATGTGTTAGATCTCTTGTAAGAATAGAAAACTATAGAGATCAATGCTGTAAATGTAACCTTTTGGAGGGGGACTACATATTTTGATGTAGTACACCTATGGCTATATAGATTAACTGTTACAAGTCTCAAAAAAAAAAAAAAAAATCCTTATTGGTTATGCCATTTAAAGGAAGTGATGGAATCCAGAAATTCAATTAGGCTTTAAAAGACTGACATCACAAGAATGAAGTACTAAAGCGAGAAAAACCAGAGAGCACCACTAAGATATGTGCATTATCCAAGAAGTGATCACGGCACTTGAAACCGCCATATTGGTGCAGCTTTTCTTAATTGCTTTCATTCCTATAGGACTGGCAACTCCTCAGGGATTCTAGATCCAATTCAAACTCCAATTAAGAATAGGAAGACGACCTCACTAGACTTTAAGGTTTCATGACTATGAGATTAATCCCCGCTTAACTCTCCTAACTCGCTAGAGTTTTCGCTGCACCGAAGAAAGTAGTGGGAAATACAAAATGGTAGGTGCAGGTGGAAGTGGGCTATTTATTTTCTGTTGCTATTGCAATTTAACAGAGATATTCAGAGATTTTATTCAAGATGAAAAACGCAAGGAGTGGATGATATCAAAAGGGCCGATGATTCCCCTAGGGGTATTGAGGCTTGACTGTAAAAGCTAAAAAGTGCAGCTTGAAATAACTATAGGGGCATGTAATGATGGAGGAGCAATATGAAAAACTTTAAAACGGAAGAACGAATCAGCTACTACTGTTTGTAGCGTAGGCTATCAGGGTGGTGTGGGTTGGTTTAGATATTGAACAAGCCTATTAGCTGGACAGAAAAGAGCAAGTAGAAAAATGAAGCACAGAGAAAAGTGAAGTTATTGGAAATTTAGTGCTTGTTTCCCTTAAGTGCACTGTGTCCTGGTATCTCTATAAAGAAAAGAAAACCTTAAAAATGCATAATAGGAAATTATAAAAGATTTTATTAATGCAGAAAAAACAAGGATCGTCGAAAAGAAAATAGTATCAACAATAAACACGGAGAACGTGCTCTAGGGGTATTGATAAGAGAAAGGAACCTGGCTGTTTTCTTTCAGCAGGACTGCATATGCCAAAATGGCTTCTTTGTACTGCAAGAAGGGAAGAATGCAAGAATCAGGTGCGTATATATGTCCTCAGGAAACCAATTACCTTCACTTGTGTCGACAAAACGGATGTAAGTGTTAGAGGCTTCTGTTACCTGCTGTTGTTCAGAAGCATCCAGGAGAAAGTAAACAGAACCAAAGCCACTTGCTATTGTTTTCTCATTAAGTGTCCTGTTGACCAGAAGCTAAATATAGCTAAAAGAAATTAGTAGGCATAAAAATTTCAGAACTTCATAAAAAGGAATGGAGAATGGATGTGCTGGACTCACTTGATATCTATCCCATGTTTGCTTGTAACCCAAGACCACACGGCTCACATATATCACAAGAGCACTGACTGCAATTACATCTAAAAGTATTGCCGATCTGTAATCAGATCATCAAGTTACTTTGTACAATTGAAGCATACAGATTAATCAGACTAGTTGTGTTTACAGTGATTTTAATATAAAAAAAAAAAAAATTAAAAAAAAACAGTTACACTAAAGAAGCCATGACTAACTAGTGAATGATGATGCAAGTTTGATTTGACCACAAGTTTGAGAATCTTGAAGTGTCAAAATCATGTGCACAATGACCTATAATTCTAACTCTAAAAAACCAGACTGAGGTACCAATAGAATACATCAGTCACTAAAATAAGATAAGCTTCAAATAAGCATGTGATGTTTGATATGATTTTACTAATGTACAAGATATGTAAAACTCAGAAAAACATATTTCCCGAGCACACTTGTTTTAAGAACCCATAATAAGGAAAAGAGAAGGAGTTGGATGACCGCAGTGCCTTGAAAGTCCTCTCTGTCTCTCTTTATAAAAGAATTTTGAGTCGGTTAGGGGGATTAAAGAAAAGACGATCTCCTGATAATACTACGTGCATAATTTTGACAACTGCATCATGGATCAAAAACAGTGTAGAGATCATAAAATGGTTGACCAATCATACGGTGAAAATATGTTTTCAAACTTGTAGTTTATGAAGTATGCCAGAAGTCCAAAAACCGAGGCAATGTCCAGGCGTACCTACAAACAAAAGTGAAGTACTTCTTCATAAGCAGCCAAACATAAAAAGGAAGCACCCCTCCATTCAAAACATTAGAAAACCTCCAAGAAATAATTGTAACAATTAGTATTAAGAGCGAGCATCCTCAGTGCCACTGACTAAAGGAAAATATCTATATCTTCTTCAAATAAAAATAAGGTCGAGATGGAATAGGCTATGACAATTGCATTCGTTCCAGAAGTAGTTTGCGCTTAGATCAATGATATAGATAATATTGTCCTCTTTACAATTTTCCTTCTAATATTTGACCTCTAGAATTCATAAAATTGAAACAAATAAAAGTATGACATTTTCAAGCTTTGAGATGAGATAGACAGACAATTTTACCAAAACTGTTGGGAGTATACAGAAGTCCTGGTTTCAGATCTAACCACAACCCTCCATCAACAATTTTTTTCACATGCTTGGCCCATAAAAAATCAGACTTGCATGTGAGAATGCGTGTAGAATGCACGCATGGGATGATTTAAACGATTAAACTAAAATTTACAGATAAAGGCCTACAATGCAATGGTTATCCAAGAACCTGGAAACTAACTTTTAGGTATTTTCAGGCTACACATTGACATTCTCCCCAATTTCAAATTTAATATCCCATACCGCACCACACGAACAGCTAATTCCTATCATGGTACAACTGATGAGAACTTGTGTGCTTTCCCTTTCACCCTCTTTTTCTTGATACCAAAATGTAATAGTTTAAGGTTTCATCTCGAGGTCATTAATGCAGAATTTGGGTGTATGAACTACAATGTCATGGATTATGTACAGTTCGTTGTACTTAACAAATTAGGAAATGCAAAGCATTACGATAAGCAATTACACATCCAACCTGAGAGGTATTGGTTTCAACCAAACCTATCAAGCACCCATTTGTCTGTAGCATATATTAAGCCCAATACCAGCAGGCTTGCTTGCCTAACCTTGCGATATAACAACTTTCAAAGTTCCTTTCAATTTAATATAAGATTTAGGCAAAAATAATAGAAACGCTTGAAAATTGGCTTAACATCAGTCAAAAAATGACATTAATGCACACACAGCAAAAATGATGAACACTGCTGTCAAAGTCTCAACGAGCAAACTGTCGAAAGTTCCTTTTTCCCGTACAGGAACGATGTTAGTTTTGAGTCTAGCTTTGGAATAAAAATTTAATTTCAGCTCATACCGAGTCTAGTATGCGGAAAGACAACTTCTTGTGTGGAAAAACAACCTACAGAGAGTAACACACATAATTAGCTTCAGTACATAGAAAACAAATACAATCATAAACTTCAAGTAATTTAATAGTTGATCAAGTATATTCCAAGATCACGGATTTACTGGTAGATCTGGAATGGGGATTTTCTCGTAGATCTTCAGCTGTAAAGAGGGAAACTCGGCTTTATCCGGATCACCTCCTTCACAAGTTTCCTTGAAGTATAGCAAAATCAACTCTTGGTAAGCCGGCTCCTATCAGAAGCAACTATCATATTATATGAGGATGCAGATCCTGAGAATAAGGTTTTTCTAGAAAAAGATGAACACATAAGTATTTAAATGTTTGCTTTGACAATGTTTACTTGATTAAGAACAGTTTTAAAGGCACTAAGTATTCTTAAGGTGCAGCATTCCATTGCAATTGTTACAGATCAGGGTATTCGATACACAGAGTAACATCGGAGATGCAACAGCTGAATTAATTCATTCAAGCACTATAGTCAGATGTAATATTTGCTAACCATGACAAAAAAATCTAATGTTCATGATGAAAGGATAGAGGAGTAACTTAAGGCAGCAAATGTACAGTTTTATGAAGGGGGGATGGAAGAGAAAAAGAATGAATTGCAGTTGGCTAGGTGGTATAAGAGAATTGTGCTTATGAACAATCTATCTATCTATCTATATATATATATATAGACACACACACACACACACAAAGGAGGGACATAGGCTTGGTGACGTAGCATTCTCTTAGATTAGAATTCTCATTTATCTATTTTTATCATTTAATTGATCTATTTTTATCATTTAATTGATCTTTCTTAAATTTAAATTTCATTTCTCAGTTAAATAAAACTCACACTTAGGTAATCAGTTACAAAAAAATCAAAAGCCGTGTACAGTGAAAAGAAAACTCAAAGGACGCTTCCTTTGTACACTTATTACGCCTCCCTTTCTTCCTCTTCTTTCTTCCTTTCTCCCAACAAAACTTTCTCTCGTGGTTCTTCCTGAACGAATCTTCTCTTTTTGGTATTTAAATTTTTCTTAGATCTGTTCTAATATAATTGAAAGCCCTCCCCGCAGAGTTAGCAAATTCCAGTCCTTGCTGTTTGTCTTCGGATCCAAGTAAACAATGAAACCAAGGAATTCAACGATTCGACTCCAGAACGTGCTTTTGCAGATTTTGTTCTCTGCAATTTAGTGCTCCATTTGGTGATCATGAACATTCTGGCTACATTGAGACACTGAATCTCGAAAATATGTTGTGTTTACAAATTTGGTGATTTAAAGGTAAAAATGGTACTGAGTCAATTGTAAGGATTTTGTAAGGCCTTTAGAAATATTAAGCTTCTCATGCACAAAACTTTAAAAAAAAAAAAAAAAAAAGAGAACGCAGCCCAGAAGAAGTGGAAGGCCTTGAAGAAGCAAAATTTTGATTAATGTGTTGGCCTTCACTATACATCTTATAGTACTGATTATATCAATGAAGTGTCTGAAGAGTGAGTTCTCCTCATAAACATCTCTTGCTTACAAATATGTTGCGAATTTATTTGATTATATTACAGGGACGGTGGAGATCGAGAGTTCTCTAACACACTAAAACCTTGGCATTTTCAATTCCAATACAGATAAGACGTTGTCATGGAGAAGTTAGTCATTGGAGAGAATTCTCTAGCGGAGAAGAAGCGCATGATGAATCTCCACAGTTTAGTGGTGTTTAATTTTAGGTGTCTATGCATTAACTGTTTCTGTCTCCATAAAGGAAATATAGTATGTCAAAACAACTAGCATTATTTGGATTTATTTGACAGTTTCTCATATTTGTATTGCTGTAAACTAAGATTATAAGGATCTTAAAGGGACAATTTAAGCGTGTCCGGGTTCTGTTAACTTTTTTTACTCCCTTTTACGCCAGTTCCATTTCATCTGTTGAGGTCTATATTATCAGTTCTCACTTCTGGCACAACTAGGACCACTGTTTTCTTCAGCTAATGGAAAAGGACATTGTACTCAGATGTTTATGTTTTTCCTGATAAATCTTATCAGGAGAAAAAAAAAAAGTCCTTCCCTATAAAATTGTTTTCTTTCCTCTGAATATGCTACTTAATTTTAAGCATTCAAGTTCAGTGCGGTGACGAGTGACGCTGACGCGGAAGTGAGGCTGGACTCACAAGTCGTCCCAAGGAGAGAGAGTTTCAAGTACCTGAGAGCTATAATCCAAGGTAATGGGGAGATTGACGAAGATGTTACACATCGTATTGGAGCAGGTTGGTTGAGATGGAGGCTCACATCTGTCCTGTGTGATAAGAAGGTGCCACCAAGACTTAAAGGTGAGTTTTAAAGAGTAGTGGTTAGACCGACGCTGTTGTATGGAGCGGAGTGTTGGCCAGTCAAGAACTCTCATGTCCAGAAGATGAAAGTGCGGAAATGAGCATGTTGCGATAGATATGTGGGCTTACTAGGAGAGATATGGTCAGAAATGGAGAGATTCGGGACAAGGTGGGAGTGGCCTCCGTGGCGAACAAGATGCCGGAGGCGAGACTTAGATGGTTCGGACATGTCATCAGGAGAGGCACAAACGCTCTGGTGAAGAGGTGTGAGAGGTTGGCGATGGAGGCTGGAAGAGAGGTAGAGGTAGGCCGAAGAAGTATTGAGGAGAATTGATCGGGCAGGATATGGCTAGTCTTCAGCTTACCGAGGATATGACCCTAGATAGGAGGGTTTGGAGGACGAGGATTAGGGTAGAAGGCTAGTTGTAGGATTAGTGGTATTTTCCTTTCTTGTTGGATTAGTATTATTTCCGGCATTTTCTTGTACTTCTTATTTAAGTATTCGCACCTCTCTTGTTCTTAGTCTTCTATTACTACTTGCCATCTCTTCTGCTGTAGTTTTCTTGCTATCCTTTTCTTGCTATCCTGATGATTGTTCCTGCTTTACTTGAGTCGAGGGTCTATCAGAAACAGCCTCTCTACCCCACAAAGGTAGAGGTAAGTACACTCTACCCTCCCCAGACCCCACTTGTGGGATTACACTGGGTATGTTGTTGTTATTGTTGTAAAAGTCACAATTAAACCACTAGCCGCTTGCTATTCAAGTTTCCAAATTTTAGAGGTAAAGATTTTCTTGTATAGAAATTGTTAAGAGTTCCACATCGATGGGTTAAAGGGTACATGGTCTTCTTATATGAACTTGGGCAATCCTCCCTTTATGAGCTAGCTTGGGGTTGAGTTAGCCCCAAGATCCATTTCTTTACATAGAATCAGAGCCAGACCCATCTCAGTTCTTCGTTTACCTGATATTGGGCCCACATCTTATATTATCCATGCTCCAGATGTCCATTTTATGGGCGTGCGGGTGGTGTTGATTCTCCCACATCAGAAACAATGTCTGCAACGCAAGTATATAATAGCCACCATATTGTTTGATACTCTCAAAAGCAATGGGATGGATTCTCCACCTAAGTTCCTCAGACTCGGGTGCGGGTATCCGATATGGATACGGACGCGAGTGTCGGATTCGGCAAATCTAAATTTTAAGATTCGGGGGTGCGGATCCAGATATGGATACGGGTGCGGGGATTCGGCTAAGAAAATTCAAAATTATAAATTAGAGCTATAAAGACCCCAACTTCTGCTTTCAAGCTTTCTGCTTCTTCACCTTAAAAGAGAAAAAGAAAGCCATTCAAGACCTTCCACCAATTCTCCTTACAGATCGCTGCTACTGTCTACTAGAAGTTAGAAATCAGAACACAACCCCTTGAATTCTTGCTTCTCTCTATTTGGTCTGAAACATGAAGCAATGATTATGAGACAAAAGGACTATAATATTGAAGGTCTTCCATTTCCCATGTCTTAAATCTGTTTTATCTTTCATTTTGAGAAACGAAAATCTTAAATTTCCCCCCAAATTTGTCCATGGACTCCGGTCAAAGTATCCGAAGTTGGTTGACCGTATCCGAGACGTACCCTGCACCCGCACCCGCACTGTATAGAGACGGGTGTGGCAACAAAAATGAAGAGTCCGCGCAACTTAGTTCTCCACTACCTTTGTAACCACGGGCAACATGTACTCAAGACTCACTCCTAATTTTTGTTTACTTTCGAATATATTTTATTGCTAACTTAAGGTTGTTTCCAATCAATTTTTCATTTCCACATGTCTGAGTTGGGTATGATTACAATTACCTTGAAAAATTAGGTTTTGCGAATTCAAAAGGGGCATGAAGCTTAATAGCTCTGGATTGTGGTACCTCTGCCAAAGTCTTTTTGAGAATGGTAACCATTAATCTATATATCCACAAGTATAACTACATCCAAATGTGTAGTCCCCCTTCAAAAGTATTACAACTTACATTGCCTTCCTATTTCCACTAAATTACAACCAGTCAATAGCTGTTAAAATATCTACAGTTTGATCTAACATTTCCTGTTAATAGTAATTAGCTAAACAATTCATCTTCATTTTCTGCATGCTGCTCCGCTTATCTTCAAAGCATCTCCGATTTCTCTCCTTCCAAACTGTCCACCATATGCCTGCTGGGACAATCTTCCATCTCTCCTCCTTTGCTACATTATCATCTCTGTTCCAACACTTCATTACTTCTTTTATACTTACTGATTTCACCCAGTTGATTTTTTTCATTTTGAGAAAGAACTGACACAACTGGTCTGTCACTTTGCAATGCAAAAATCTGCCTAAATCTCAGTATGAGTTTATAAGGAATGTATGATATTTTTTTTATTTTTTATTTTTAAATTAAGTTGGGATTACAAAAAGACGAGGTGATACTTTGCTTATGTCTTCTATATTGCACGTTATAAGAATAAGAATCACTCCATGCCAATTTGAAATTACTTCATCATATGGTTTAAATGTGATTCTTTATTTTGTGTTTGACAAATTGTTTAGACTGGACTATTCCAATTCCTCAAATGGTCACTCTACTTAAGCAAATTAGCTAGTAAAGTCATTTGTCTTTTTTTATTTTGTTCCTCATATGGTCATTCAAGTTTATATATTTGCCTTACAAAGTAATACAAGGGCAAAAAGTCACTTTAAAAATAAAAGAAAAGGGGCCACTTAAGTCTGGAGTTTGAGTTAAAACATCCCTTATTTTTCAACATAAAACACTAACAACCTTTTAATTATACAAAATAGTACAACTTTAGTCCAACTCTAACTGTGGTATTAAAAGTAACGAAACACACAAAAAATTGTGATTGATAACTTTAGAAATAAATAAAGAAATAATTCATTTTATCAATGCTAAAAAAAGAATATGAAATAGCCAATATGTACTCCATTTGCTTGGAAACTTAGGAGTTCAACAATAAAATAATGTGCTCTATTTATTCATTTTATGAGTTCAACAATATGTAATCCATTTGTTTAGTTTCTTCTATGCTAGAAATTATTGCCAGGAAATTCATAACTAATAAGGAAGACGATGAATTCCTTAAAACAAAAAACTAGGTCCTAATCGGAAAAAATTTCATATGCAAAGATTACAAGGGGTTTTCGTAAAGAAAAAAAGGATATATGCATATTGAAGGACATCATCATAATAATATAAATCATTCGACATCACATAAATGAGGAGATTATATATCATCATTGTGTACTAAATTTTTTTAAAGTTCCAAATATTATTTTTGTTAGTCTTGTAATATTATTTGGGTGAAAATTATTTCCCCCTCCAACCCTGCTAAAAAAATTAAATATGTATCCCAATTTCAAACAATAGTAATTCCTCTCCTTTATATTAATAGCTATTGTGCTTCAAGCAATTATGACTCTATGAGGAAGAGAGGATACAAAGACATTAATGTCATATGCTATGGGAACCGAACTTGAAAATAATTGAAGTTACCTGGAGAGTTGATTTTGAGAGAAGAATGGAAATAGAAGTTTTCAATATTCTCCAAAAATCATTTCCACATAGTTTGCGTGATGCGGGTTCCCATATATCGCTAAGTGATATCCTTGACAAAAAGATTGGCCTAGACAAAAGATTCTCTTTGATGAAATAGTCATTTCAAAAATCAATGAAATTTAAATCCCATTCTTTAACCAAAGAAAATAACAACAGCAACAGCACCAAGAACAACAACAACAATAAAAAACATTCACAGATTGGGGTAAAATAAGAGCATATGCAAGCCTGTTAGAACACATAAACTCTTCAAACAGCAATGTAGAATTTAATACTCAAGTGGACAAACCTTAAATGAGATTCAGTTTCAGTATCATCTATTTCAAGCTCAACTTGCTGTTTATTTGTTGAAGGTAGAACTCCAATCAACACCAGCAGCTTTTTTAGAAGCCTGCCACGAGGCCCAGCTGCTGAAAGATTTTCTTCATAACGAGTTACTGCATTCAGTGCAGCTTTCAGAAGGGGAAGGTCATTTTCTGATAATGTGTCAACTTCAAATGGCTTATTTGATATGTGCTGGTTGTCACTAGATGTTTGCTGGAAAATGGGAAAACTTTTCGACCAAAGCTTGATCTTTTTGGCCCAAATTTGAATATTGTCTTTTGTGATAGATCTTTCCAAAACCTGGCTCAAGAATAGATACAAATCTTAGAATGATTCTAACGACCTTCAAAATTAATGGAAATTTTGGCATCTACATCAAACCACTAAATGCATTAGGAAAAAGAACTATATCACATCAAGTCTAGTCATCATCATAAATCAAATCAATATGGTTTCAAGTATATATACAATCATGAATAAACAAAGACCAGAATGACTGAGCTTGAGAATCAGTCGGCAGCAGCCATCACATGCACTGCCTATTTCTGCCACTGCTTTGATGACAGTGCAGGAGTTAGACCCAAGATGAGTCAGTTAGGCAGTTACAGTTGTTAAAATTCTATTAGTTCATTTCTGTTGACTGTTGATACTTCATTCGATTTTATTCATTCTATAAAGGCAATCTGTAATTGTACTTGGATTCATTCAATCATTCATTGAAGATAATAAGAAGTCGCTTCTCTCTCTCTCTAAGCATTCTCTCTCAATTTAGCTATTATCTCGGTTCATCCCTAAATTCTCCTGGATTGATCATTTCCCATCAATTATCATTCGTGCATCAATTGGTATCAGAGCAATCGATCCTCGGCATTGCGATTAGGACTCGAAGCAAGAACCAAGATAAACCAGTAGAAAAAATGGAAGACAAGCTATCACAAATTCAAGAACAGTTGCAGAAATTGATGGAGTGTATCGTATGAATGAAAGGAAAACACAGACTAATAAGAAATTGTTGGAAATCAAGGAAACCATTGGAATTCTGACTCAAAAAGGGAAAGATAAGGAGCAGGTGAGAGCAGAATCATCAACCAACAGAGTCTGTCCAATGGACGATCATCTTGAAGGTCGAAACAGAGAATCTCAGAATGGTTCTGTGCATAACAGAAATGATTCTTCAGCAACATATCCTGAACTTCTTGAAGACATGCTTCTTGCCACACTTTTTACAAAAGATGAAGGTGATGTGTATTCTAAAATTGGATAAGATGTAGTCGCTCCTTACATGTTCGATCAAATGCCTGAGAGAAATGGGATGTCAAGGAATAACGTGATATCTGATTATGTACCTTTGGCTTCTTGGTACTCTATTCAGGTTGGTTATTTTAATGTGAATTCTTGTAATGCTTTCATGATGGAATATGAGAATATTATTCTGGATAATGAAAAGGAGAAGCATGACGGAGTTGGTGCAAAGCAATGGGGATTGGATAAGTTTGTTGTTAATAAAGGCAAGCAACAGTTCTTTCACCTCAAATATGATCGAATTAGGTTTCCTGGGGTGAAAAATGCATTTAATATCAGAACCGGTGATGTTTATTCAAGAGCTGCTTGGAAAGAAGTGCTCTCATGGCAAGCTCGTGCGCCTTCACTTGGAAAGACGAGTTCAACATCTTTTGGGAGGACTAAAAAAGTTTTTGCAGTCAGTAGATACTTTAGCCATATCCTATTGATACTAAGTTCCTATTTTCATCTACCTGAAGCTGTTTTGGAAAGAAGATTGGGAAAAAAGGGAAACAAAACTGTATGACAGGTGTTAGTCAAGTGGACTAGCATAGCTGCTGATCAGGTTACATGGGAGTACCTTCTTGAGTTGAAACACGGTTTTCCATCCTTGAGGTCAAGGATGTTCTTTACGAAGTGATATTGATGCAAGTGCAGGAGTTAGTTAGACGCAAGATGAGTCAGTTAGGCAGTTACAGTTGTTAAAATTCTGTTAGTTCATTTCTGTTGATTGATGATACTTCATTCGATTTTATTCATTCTGTAAAGCCAATCTGTAATTGTACTTGAATTCATTCAATCATTCATTGAAGATAATAAGAAGTCTCTCCTCTCTCTCTCTAAAAATTCTCTCTCAATTTAGCTATTCTCTCGGTTCATCCCTGAATTAGCTTTCCCCTTCCTCGAGTTGATTCTCCTGGATTGATCATTTCCCATCAATTATCATTCGTGCACCATGCTTCCCTTGCACATGACCTTCGGATTTCTAGTAATCTTGTCATATCTGTCTGTCTCTCTCTCTCTCTCAATCTCGAGGTGATAGAGACCTAGAGGCTGCATGGCCGAAGCAGTCTCTCCCCAGCTTCAAGCTGTGAGAGAACAAGTAAAAAACACTACATATGAGACCCTGTTACAATCTAAATAACATAGCCAACCATTAGTATGAAACCGATTGAAATTATTCACGGCGAGCCAATGATTAAATTTACGGTGGAGGAACTTGACGCCTTTTCTGTAGAAGAGGGATTACATCAAGCAGTTATTATGAAGTTCTCTCCAACAAAAACCTGATTTTCATCAGCTTCGGAAGGAGATTACAAAGCAATTGGGCGTGAAGAGGCAGTGTAATACTGGACAACTTGAATTTAGGCACCTGTTGCTAAGGTTTATGTTTATGAAGATTATGTACATGTGTTATCAAAATCCGTTGAAATATTCACGTTAATGAGGTAGCACGTTAGTTCAAATTGTTTCCATGGACTCTTTTCTTTAATCCGAAGGAGGAGACTTCAAGAGCACTGGCGTGGATTTCGTTTCCCAATCTGCCGCCAAGTTTGTTTGCCAAGAAATCATTGTTATCTATAGCCTCTGCAGCAGGTAAGCCGTTAGCTGTAGATTAAGCGACACAAGAAACGTCAAGGCCGAGCACAGCTAGGTTTAAGGTAATTCGTGATCTACTAGACAAGCACTCGAAGCGGATTAAAATACTTATTTAGATGAGAAATCTGGAAAACTTATAGAACATTACCAAGAATTTGTATATGATAATCTTCCTCAATATTGCACCTTTTACAAGTATCAAGGACATGATCAAAATAATTGTCGTTTGATCCAAAAGAAAAATATAGAAAATGAAGAGGAAGAGGATAATCGAAACAGTGACAAAACTGTAAGTGATAGAGAGTAATTCCAAGGGGATTTGAGAGAATATTTAAATGAATGAAGAGGAGCTGTAGTAGCTCATCATGGTGTAGGCGCTACAGGTTTAATAAACGCTCTGTACCACAAAATTCCGGGCAGCAATCAGCTCTTAAGGAAAAAGAAAAGGAGGGTGTTACAGAAGCGAGTTTAGAGGTTCTGCATGCTGAAAAAGGAGCTCATGCCTATGGTCTCTATAAAACAAGAGACTAGTTCATCTTTGAATAGAGACAAAGTTGTTGTGCAGGAAGGGGATGTTACATTAGATTTGGTCCCAGGAGCTTCTGCCAATGTTGATCAAGCACTAACTATAGTTCCTCAAATCTGGTGAAGCTTTGCAACAGAGAAGAAACAGTGAGAAGGAATAGGTTTCCACACGTGAAGTTGATGCTACTGGAATTTAATTGTTGGACGACAAGGGCTTGTCACACCTTCATCCATTGGAACAGATGCAGTTGTTAAAGATTCAGGTGGTAAATCTAAGGATAGTGAATTTACTATTGTTGAAAAGATGGGTAGGGGTAAACGTAAGTCAACCCTTTTCTGAGTAAGAGCGTTCAGTTACCATTCAATGTCAAAATGGATTTGGCCTCTTGTCTGATCCACAAGATAATTGCAATCATGCTATTACACCAGTGAGCTCTACACATTCTGCAGCTGGGGTACCCTCTCAAACAAAAGATGATTCTAATGCTTCAGTTGAAAAGCTAGACATTTCCATTGCCTATTGATGGACAAAACAGTGGTTCAAGTAAGAAGAATCTATCTGCGAAGTCCACACGATGGGCTGATGAAGTTGAAGAGCATGGTTTATATGATGCTACTGGAGCATCTCCAGGAATTGAAAAGGAAGTTATTAATGATCCAATGAGTGCACAAAAATTATTCCTACTTAATTTCCAACATGGTTCTAGTGAAAATAATGTTTTGAAATTGATCAACAAGATCCAGGTGACACTATTAGGCAGCAACATGGTGGAAAAGTTTTGATGCCTACTCTGTCTTGTCCTGCTCTCATGAGCTTGATGTGGCACCTTCTCAAAATAATATTGTTGATCCAAAATTGACTACACCAAAGTCGACTAATGAAAATTTGGCATCATCTAATGGGCATGTAACTAGAGCTTCAACACGATCAAAATTAAGTCCAACTGCTACAGCTTTTATACCATCTATTAGCATGCTTGGAGCAGGAAAATGTGAGCTTCACTTGGGTTCCATAACACCTGTAGACTTACAAGAGTCAAGGGATCAAAATTATGCAAAGAAGCATGGGCAGATTAGTGCTTCATCTTGAAACCTACTGGGCAGCACCAACTGGTGTTAGCAGGTACAAGCAATGAAGTTGCAATTGTGAGTTCTAATGTGCAGAAATTTTCTATTCATGCCAAGAAGCTTCTTGATGCATTAAGAGTTCTAATGTTAAAAAGAAGATTTCTCTTCCTCCTATTAACACTAGTCAACAACAACATGTTGTGGGAGACAATTCCAAATAATTGGTTGGAAGTAGTACTTTCTCTCCAAAAAATTTCTAATCCACAAGGTGAGGACATTTTTGGAGGAAGAGGATATGTTAGATCATTGTTTTGCAAATGCAACTAGGATACTTCTCCTAGGCAACAACGCGGATACTTCTCCTAGGCAACAACGCAACAACAAAAAAAAAATCACGGAAGAAAGAATAATTGGGATGGTAAGGTGACTGAGGAGGTTGCTCCAAGGCAATTACCAATGCGACTTGCAAGCAGAAGACGTCAGTGTCAACAACTTCAACAAGATCCGATAAATCCAAGAAGAAGTCATGAACTACCAAGTGATTTTGGACAGGTTTGACAAGGAAGACAAGTTTCAAATTCAACAAGTTACACTATTTGGGCCATCCTTCTTTTTTTAACTCTTTCATATTTAAAAAGAAGTCTGAGGATGATAACTCAACTTTCTTCTTAACTTTATATTTTTTTCATTACTTAAGTATTATCATTTGTAATATCATTACAGAGTATGTTATAAACTCTGTTATGATCATAGGTTACTTAATTCGTTCAAGTTCTTATATTTTGCACGCTTGTTAACTAGTAAAGGTTCGTTGCCTCATTAGGATAAGTAAAGTAAGGCCTAGTCCCCTTTACTTGTACTTCTCCCTTTTGAGGATTTTTTATTATTATTAAGAATATAAAGAAGACTGCTAGACATATTGTCTAGTGGTATAAATTCGTTTAAAAAATATATATTAGCTTTTTCAATTATTATTTTTTTGTTTAGCTTCCTTTTGTCAATTTGAAGAAGCTCATTTAAAAGAAAATGCCCTTAATTGCTTAATGACTTAATGTTTCCAATTCTTTTGGCGATCCATGGAATGTGATTGGCTATAAAATCCAAGAAATCAGGTTCAGATGAAATCAAGAGGAAAGACCACCTAACCAACAACATTTCCCCTCCCAACAAATATTGAGGACCCTTAGAATGCAACTTTTCAGTTTGTCTCTACAGAAAGGAAAATTTTGATTTACCAGCAGCCACATACCTCAGTCAACCAAATACTAACTTTCTTCAGAGGTTTGACTATCAGAAAGAAAACTCTTTGTAAAAACTTTGACTGCAAGTAATCTAGTTTTTCAACAATTAGCAACCCCTTCTGCCTCTCAGTTGCATAACCACGCCTGCATGCAAAAGTTCACGACTTTAATACAAAAAAGAGGTGTAAGGGAAGGTGTAATGAGATAGGAATTTCAACAGAAAATAAATGAGGAATAAGATGAGGTAGGATTAAAGTTTTTAAAATTCAAGTAAATCATTGAGATAACTGTGCTAAACATAATGATTATATCATCATAATTACTATCTCAAGAATTAGGAATTTTTCCATACTGCATGTAGCTCAAACCCCATATGTAAGGAGTTCTCTTTGTTGTTAACAATCAATTTCAATAGAGTTCTTCTCTCTTCTTCTATTTGCACATTATAGCAGAACTGCACATTATAGCAGAACCTTTACGATCTTAGGGAAATGAGTGGAGGGTCCAAGACCTTTATAAACCCCTTTAGATATCCTCATATATCCCATTTGGAACTTTAATATCCCAACACCCTCCCCACAAGTGTATTGCAATTTTGGGATTCATGCATAACTCTGAATAAGGACTTACACGTCTATGAATGGACTTGCTAAAAGTTAGCTCTGAATGTGAAAGAATTTGAGCATTTAACCCAAAACCAATTAACCATAAGGTAATAGTAGATACAAACTTTATAGACTCATTAGTTTCCCTTGTACATCTAATGTAGACTTTGACTCAACAAGCAGCTTCTCCAGCTGGCGAGCGGCCTTATGAAACTAATCCTACCAAACTTTTCTTTATTTTCTATGTTTTACTAACCACGCTTCTTTCAGATGAGTTTCCAACGACACCGTATCTTCTTCTGCTGCTGATTCTTCTAGCAACTGTTTCTGAAGGATCTTCTCTCTTTTTTCCCATGGTAGTAGAGTTTGAATGTTGAACCCATCTGAACATGAATTTCTGGTCATTGTTTCAGAAAATCTAATTCCGATCATTCTTTTCAAGATATTAGAGTTTGGATATTGATATATCAGATGTTTTTTTTCTTTTTTCGAGTTATCAGAGTCTGGTTTGAGTTCCCTCTCTGAATGTTGAATTTTCTGTCATTTTTCATGAGAAGTCTATTTCTCGTACTTCTTTTTATGGTATCAGAGTTTGGTAATTGAGCCCCTCCTCAAAATATTAAACTTTTATCAAAAGTCTTCCTATAATCTTTTTCTTCATTGTAACAGAGACTCAGAGAGTCTCTGTAGGAGTTCCTCCTCTTTAAGGTTAATCTTCCGAGTACTCTTTTTATACTCTTTAACTGTCAATTCAAGCCAAACCAATGATGTCCTAGATGTTTGAGTCACCTTAACTCTTCCCAGGGGTGAGGATAGAATCTTTGCGTTATGTGCTGGAAGAAGCAACTTTTTTTGCTCTCAACTACTAGCTACTTTGGTGGAGAAATAATTCTAGCACCACTTTAGATTCTGGTGAGTTTTTTGAAGAATGTACTTGTACCTCATCGATTGTGCAACGATATTAAAAGAGTTTATAATGGTCTTCGTCTAAATTGCTCGGACTCTTCACTTTCAGTTTCACACTAGTGTCGACACGACGTGGGTATGGCTGTGGGATCCGTACCGTATTTGGTCAACCGATTTTGGGTACTTTGACCAAAATCGACTGAGAAACTTGGGATATATAAAATAGTTTTTGTAATCAAAACAAAATCTAAGGTAAATTTGAAGGAAATGGAGTACCATGTTATAGAAATTAATATGTCAGTACATTTCCTTATATCATTTTCTGGGATTCTCCTCTTGACCAATAATTTTCTCCTCGGAATACCTTGTAAGCTTTCCACATGATGTCTCATAATTTAGATATATAACTCTATTTTTAATTTAAATTATTTTTAGCCGAATCCCCGCACCAAAGATCAGTACCTGGATCCGTACACCCAAATCTTAAAATTTTAGATCATGAAGCTCGACCTCTAGATCCACACCCGTATCGGACATCCGCAGCCGAGTCGGGGCAACTAAGGTCTTCGTCGCTCCACTCATTGCCTCAAAGCTTTGGGTTGGATACTCATGTTCCTTCACATGGTATCAACGCTAAACTTTAGTTTATCTGTTTTGACAACAGATTCTCTTTAATAATTTATACCTCTAGGCTTCCCCCCAATTTAGCCCATCCAACCGCTGTCGGCTTTTATCTTTCACACTATCACACCAAGGAACTACTCCTCTTCATCTTGAGTCTCCTCTCTACTTCAGGTACATCGTGAAAAGGAAAATGTCAAAAGAGTCAAAGAAAATATAGAAAATGTTTTTCCAAAAATTGAAAGAGAAAGAAAAATCTTCCATCCACATGTAAATCCTAGAACTTTGTTAAGGATATTAAAGAATGAACTTCTTCATTGCTATGTGGATCCCAAGGGGTTAGACGCTCAGATTCTTTCACAAGTTCACTGTTACAGCACTATTCAATCGGTTGTTCATTATTGCAGTGAACTTTTTAGTATTTCTTGCAAACCCAATGTAAGGTCACAAAAATTCTCGTAATTAAGATTCGGGCAAAAACGAGTTTAGGAGAGTAATCGAGCTAGCCTCGCATGACATGCGAGCCCACCTAGGGTAGCAAGGGCCTCAGTATACGTGAAAATGCCTAAAGAACCACTTGGAAGAGGCTCCAGACGGGAGATAACCAAAAGGACCGAGAAGTCGAAGAGAGAACAAAAGAAAGAAAATTGAGCAGGCCTTGCCCAAACTGGACTTTCGGGTGGAAACAAAAGACCACCTGCAGTGGGGTTGCAGCACAAGCCTACAGGTCAGGCAAATTTTGCCACCTGTGTTTCACCAGGCAAATTTCTTGTATAAAGGGCATTCTGGGAGAGAGAAAATCATTTGTAAATTGGACCCAAACCTTCTAGAGGAAGCTCTGGGTCCTAAGGAGAAATACACTTCAAAGGTGAGTTTCTTGGTATATTTACGATGGATTAACACTCTTTGATGTTAATACTAACATTATCATGGATCAAAATCCATCGGGATTACTCCAAACTATTAAGAATCAATTTCAAAGCTCAATGTTATGGTTTGAACACCAAGAGATAAATTCTTTGCCCTATCTTCGAATATGATTATGGAAGCGTTTGGATAATATTTTGAAGTAGAAATATCATATTTGAAATGCCACAACTTTTTGAAATCAAGCATATTTGAAAATGTTGTATGCTTGCCTATCCGGTCAAGGGTAGATCGGACTCTTAGATCTTTGATGCATTACCAAGAAATGAGATTCAGCTACAAGCCGTGATTTTGAGAAATATGTTTTGCCTATCCGGTCGAGGAGTAGGTCAGACTTCTTGGATCCTTTATGCATTACAGAAACGAATTCGTTTCAGAGTGCCATGATTGGAGAAACATTGAAACATAGATAAAGGGTTGTGTATGCTATTGTTCTACCATTGGAACAAAGACAAAAAGGCGATGTACTTTATATGTAACATTAAAATACAGGTGGAAGGACTGTGCACTGTTCTGTCGTTTGCTAAAGTTGAATAAATCTAATTATGCCCTTAAAGATTTGTGCTTGCTTTAAATGTTTTAATAAATCGCATTTGCTCACTTGATTTCTCTCTCAAATTTTTTTTTTTTTATGACATGGGAACCCGCAGCCGCTACCCTTGGGTGCGCATAGGCTAAACCCAGCTCCTGTGCAATAGCTCGCAAACCACACAGGAGAGGTAACCCGCACTAGGCAAGCCCCGTGCGACGAGCTCGACCCAGAAGGCAAATCCCCTATTGTCGTAGGCAGGGGGTTTCGAACCTAAGACCTCCATTATGAAAGCCCCATGCTCAACCAACTGAGCCACCCTTGCGGGTCTCTATCACATATTTAATTTACATTTTAATTCATGTAACTCTTGACCCACCATGAGTGGCTTGGCTATGACATATACTGAGTATTCCAATACTCAGGCATCGTTTTCATGATGTCAGGTTTAGGCGTTGGCCAGGAGCAGCTTGTTAGGATCCTGATTCATCTCCACTATTGTTGAGCGCACTTTTGTATCGTGGGAGCACATTGAGCATTCCATTCTTTTGTATAGTCAGGTTAAGCCCGCAACTTTATTATTGTTATTCTTAAAGTGTTGTAGAGGCTTCATACATAGTGTCAAGTTATGTTTGGGGTATGGTATTCATGTAAGATTGCAATAACTTATATTTTTATCGCTATGTTTGAAGGGAATGTTTGGCCACTAAGGATAGCTTGTTATTCTTGATGTTCCAATAAAAAATAAAAAAATAAAAGACTTACTATTGTGCCACACTTTTGGAAGCTATTTTTTTGTAAAATAAATTAATGAATTGGGATACATGGGTGAGGTGGGCAGTTACTACACTAAATCGGTTTGCTCGGTGCAAATTAGCAGGTATCGGTACCGTGTCACGCATCCCATGTTAGGGCGTGACACCCAAATTGCTCACCACCTTGAGGTTGAGCAGATGAGGAGAAAGTCAAGAAAAATCATCAAGGCTATTAAGTCAAATATTCTTGTTGATTATTTGAAAGTAAAGATATTAATTGGATAAAGAATTAAGAATATTTTTCATATTTTGTACAGACAAAAGCTCCTATATAAGGAGACATTCTGTATGTTGTTAAACACCAATTTCAATAACAGTTTCCTCTTTTCTCTTCTATATCAGAAAAGTTATTTACACGAACCTGAATAATATGGCCCTGGACTGAGATGCACTCTTCCAGTCAACAGATATTGGCAAAGTAAGAAGATAATCAGTATTTAGAGCAGATGTCAGCCTCAGATCTCTAGCAGACAATTCTTCAAAGCCCGCATTGGAAAGCAGCTGAAGGAAAGCATGTTGAAAACGACTGGAGACAGCAGTTCTACACGAAATTTCAGATCTTAAGTCACATATAGTTAAGCAAAATCAATGTCCACTAATCTCATCATGAGAACACCAGTGTAAAAACCAAAAGCATATAATATTAGACACTGCAAGAGTTCTAATAGATATTTGCTGTATAGTTGTGGTAATTTTGAATTTATCATAGATCTCTTGCTTGAGCTCAACAAAGCACTGCTTTTAAAGTTCATATAGTTCTCATTTTCCTAAGGCATTTTTTAATAAATCATCAGTGATCTGTCCTTGTCTTTTGTCATGTTGCCTAAATTTGTCGTCTAAACCCATATCAAGTTTCCTAATGTTTCCTTGGCTTCTTTCATTTTTGCTATATTTCCATTATAAGACACAGATTTTAGACAAAAAAAATTAGGAAACTGGGAAATCGCTGACTTGTCAACCCCTACCAAATTAACACGCCCTTATGGTTATAATCAAACTTCGACTTAGAAGGCATCTTTCCAATTCTCTAGCCTTCAATAGTATAAATTTGTTCTTTTTCCTTTCTCAACAGTGTATCTTCATGCTGAATCAGTACTGCGCGGATCAAAGATTGGCAAAGAACTTTGAGACCCTCACGAAGAATTTCGATTGAGCATCATGAAATAGCAATTTCTGACCAATAGACAGTTCTATACATTATTTTGTTTAACTATAGGTTACCTCGGCTATCAGTTCCAGTGCCAGGTTTTAGAGCCTTTTGCATTCATTTTCTTTTGCTCGATCCTATATAGTGATGCAGCTTTAAGTAGTTATTGAACTTTATGATATTACACGCTACTATAAAAGATAGCAACATACCTAGACTCCTCAAGAGATTCGTTGTTGACAAATTTGAGAAAAGAAACATAGGGAGATGGAGATCCTGAGAATTGATTAGAACCTGAAGGCCATAGATTCTTCAGTTCCGTGTCTCTGTCATATTTATCCATGTTTTCAACCTTCTCCGCATCACTCGTGATAATGTCAGAACCCCTTGGCATGAAATCTCTTTCTTGGCCAGATGAAATCGCAGTACTATAACTACTACCATTGGTATGAGAGCGATCATAATCAACTCGCATTTCCTCTAAGATAACTTTGTGTTCAGCATGCAGAATCAGGTCCAGGCATCTGCAATTACAGAAATTATTTTAGCAAAAACCTGAAACTGAACACCAGAAAGCATTCAACAATTAATGCTTTTAAAAAAAGGAAATGATTTACACAACTATACAAGGGGTTAAGTGACTAGGATTCTATCTTTCATGAAACATACAATAATTTATGATGTGACGAAACAGAATTTATTCAGATGTCGAAGTCTTACGTTCCAAAACTCTTACTCGTGCTATAAGGTCAAATAAATTAAGTGGAAATATGCAGGCCCCTCGAGTAATATAGTCTAACTACAGCTATAACAATCTCCTCTTTTGCTCCACTCAAAAAATAAAATGGAAGTTTGGGAAAAGCAAGTGGACAATTGAAAGACTTTCTGAATTTAAATTAGTTTCTCCCAACATTTTTAGTGAGGGTTTTCTGTGAAGAAGGTTCAAGTAAGCATAACAAAAAATCATAGCTCGTATGAGTTAATGCGTTAACAAGAAAACGGCTTTCATCATATTATTTTCAGCAAAGTGAAATATCTCTCAGCTCTAAAGTAAATATTTACTAAACCACTTCTCTTATGTTGTATACTGTAGCATTTTGAGATCTGAAATACGTCAGTTCTACTTTCATAGTCTTGCAATCAATAAATTTCACCTTTTCAGTTTTAGCATGGTTTAACCATTAATAAGAATGATGAGACATAGCATATATGCTTATAAAAGCAGTATAGATCAATGGGAGAAAATCAGGGCCAAAGCCGGTTTTAGCAGACATGTTGTCTTTGGCCTCATCACCATGCCTTAGCTTATTCTTCTCTCCCACAGTAAGATATTAGCCCCTATCCAGGAGTCTACCTACTTCTAGAGCAGAACTCAGAGGAATTAGCTCTTTCATTTCTTTGACTGAAGACTTCTTCAAATCCTTCAAATTTTTCATTAAACTTATGCCAGACTTCACATGAAGGGTGGGAAAATAAGGTTGAGCAAACTAAATTATTAACTAAATAGTCCCTTTTGAAAATTGATACAGTATTAATATGTGGACCGAACCTTGAGGGAGTCCAAAAACAATTGTTAGTTTGAACAAAATGATTCTAATTTAGGATTTATGCAAGACCATCTTGACACATGTATATAGTAAAAGGAGTCCCAATGTCTACCCACATGTTAAAGTTGACAGTAGATTAGATACTACAATAGTTGAAGCCCATCTCTTGTAACCAAATTATGAATCTATAGTTATATACATCTTATGAAGGCCAAGGTAACTGGAGTCCTTTCTTTTTAACTCTGGACGACACGAATGTGCAGACCTGCAAAGGCCACAATATCATAAAAGCCCAATGTACGTGTCCGTATCATCTACACCATGCGAACCATTTCATGATCATTTATACGACCCCGAGCGTACCTGAGTTCTAGACAGGGGATGTCCATGCATGGGCCTCAGACTACAAGCTACGACCTCCATGTTTCGAGCCCATGGCCGCTCATGACTTTTCCTTTCATCGAGTCCAAAGGGATAAGGTTTAGAGTCCGGACTACCCAACCATCCCTGAGATAGTTGGACCACGATCTTGCCCAAACAAATCACGTATATGGAACTTGGACTCTCACACAATAACATATGTCTTAGAATGATCCACGACTATCATACGTACTTCCATGAGGTCTACTTACCATGCCTTTTTGCATGCATGAGGTCCTGAACATCCTTTGTAAAGAATCTACAGGCCCTCACGGACGTTCGGCTGCATTAAATATCAAAAAGAACTGCAAGAATGGAAAATATCTGGGGACATAAATTGGTGTGGGAACATCTTAGTGAAAATGGATTCCAAAGTTTGTATAGAATATCTTGCCAAAGAGACTTAACAACCAACAAATTAGGGGACACAAGGGGGAGAAACTTTTTGGAATTTGAGATTTAGAAGGGGTTTTCAACATTGGAAGTGAGTGAGTTTCAAAGATTGATAGACTTACTTCATAGGCAAGTTAATGCGGTGGATAATCCCAATGGGTGGAGGTGGGGGTTGGGAAATAATGGAGTGTTCTATGTGAATTCCTTGAGGGACTTTTGTTTATGGAGGAGGTTCCCATGTAATGCAATATGGGTTCCAAGTATGCTGAGGAAGGTGTGTTTTCACTTGGCTAGCCACTAGAGGGGTGATATTGACAGTGGAAAATCTTAGAAAGCGGAAGGTTGTCTGCGTCAATTGGTGTTACATGGGCAAGGAGGCGGGCGAGAATGTGGACCACCTTCTTCTACATTGCGACTTAGTATGAGATTATGGTCGAATATGTTTTGAGTGGTTTCGCACTCCTTGGGCAATGCCAAACAAGCTGAAAGATTTGATGTTCAGTTCGAAGAGTGTGCGAAGGAGGAGAAGACGAAGGGCTTGGAATATGGTTCCACTTGCGTTGATGCGGGTAGTATGGATAGAGAGAAATAGAAGATCTTTTGAAGGCATAGAGTCGAGTTTCTCTCAATTGAGGAGTAGTCTCCGCTCCCTTGTTTTCTTTTGGTGTAAACGGAAAGTTCCTTTTTGTATAGATGATTGGGTGGAGCTTGTAGAGAATCATATTTTGTAGATTCTTGACCTTTTGGCATATCCCTTGTATACGGCCAGTTTGGCCATGTTTATGAAATACTTGATTTAGAAAAAAAGAATGCAATAAGAATTATGCAGTCATCCATAATGACAATGTGAGTTACAGGAAGATCTCCTAGGCCGATGTCTATAACTTTTAAAGATCCTAGAACATCCATAAAAGACTCTAGATCTTCCATGTATTCCTGTTTACACCAAAAATAAAAGAAAACAAGGAATTTCATCTTCATCTTCTAGGTAAAACTACACTTGTCCTCAAAACATCTTTGCTTTCTTTCTCTCCACACACATCCTTGCAATTCCTGATCTTTCTCTTCTTCATTCATCTTCTCGTACTGTTCCATTCTTTCTTCTTGCAATTCCTGATCTTTCTCTTCTTCATTCATCTTCTCGTACTGTTCCATTCTTTCTTCTTCTTCGCAAGTTGTTATTTGTCTGTTTAGTTGTGGGCAAGGGTATTTGCCATTAGTTGCCACTAACTCTTCTTCAAAGGGGTCAGTTCTTGTCTTACTTATTGGCTTCTCAAGGATAGGCCCAACAGACTTGAATTGGGCCAACATATCTCGGCCCAACATTTTCTTTCTCATATTGTCATGCTTCTTTACATTTGGACCATTTAAATGGTCATTGCTCCGCGTGTAGGTGCACGTGCATTGGCACCTGGTTTTCTAGAAAAAACTGGTGCATATGAGCAGCTCATTTTAGGTGATTTCTGAGTTCCGTCTCCTCCTCTGCACAGGCAGAGCCAGGGGGTGTCTAGGGGTTCACCCGAACCCCCTTCGGCGAAAAATTACCCTATATATACAAGGTTAAAATTATTTTTTATGTATATGTAGTAGATGGTGAACCACCTTGGTTTCTTCCTTTGTTTAATCCTTTATATTTTTTAACCCCCTTGGTGAAAATCCTAGCTCCACTACTCCTCTCTCTGCACCCAACCTCCACAGAAATCTCCAACTTCTTTGAAAACGTTTTGAGACCATAACTGGAGTGGTAATCCTACAAGCCTGATCCATGCATGTTCCAGACTCAGATTTTGGAAGAGTACCTGACGTCAGTGACCACTATTGTAAATGAAGTTTATGGGCTTTCCAATACCAATCACCTTTCACAATGTGATCTGCTATCGTCTTTGAGGAAAATTCAGAGAGAACTATTTCGGCCCATCTCGTAGATATTTAACCCACGAATCTGCTTCCAAATGCTAGTAGTGCTTCCAAATGCTAGCAGTCCAGCGGCAATCTCCGAGAGTGTAATGTCAAAGATCTCTTCTGGGAAGCTGCCCACTACACTCCTGGCCAGATGTTCATTTTGGGTTTGGCTGGTGGCTCCTAATATGAGTACTGCACCTCCTTTTTGTTGAACCCTAATTGTATTCATTTCTCTTGGTGTCCATTTATTTCTCCTTCCTAAGTTTTTCTGTGAACAAGTGTAACTGCCTTCTGGGTTGTAGCACTAATGAAGTTCGATATCTTAACTGCAGCGTCCATCCATCCCCTAATTAATGCCCTCTCTAAAATGATGATCACCGCTCTCCTCTTACTTTTCATATTAACGATACTTATATATCGGCCAAATTTGTTAAAGTTCCTCGAACAGAACAACTCGGAGAAATGGTCATGAAACTTCCACCTTATAATGGAATTTTCTTAAGAGTGTAAATCAGCCACTCCACTGTCTTCTGGCTGAAACTAGTTCCTGTCATAATTTTGCAATCATGTTCTACCCGATCATAGTTTCGACTCTTGATTCATTCCTGGTTATGTTGTAAGATTTGGAACCCACCGCAAAGTATATTGTATTATCTCCCATGCTTAGCGACCTGATTAATTCCGGCCAAGACTGCCACGAAAAGCCTCTCCAGAAGTGTGAAATCTAGGAGGGTTTCCTCGGGAAACATGTCTGAAAGCATTTTTAACTTATTCTTTTAAGTATAAAAGAGTAAGCTTAGGATATGGTTATTTCTAGTTTGTTATTGGCTAACATTTCTAGTTTTCCATGCACAATGAAACTGTTAGGATTTTTTTTAGGACAGATATAAGCAACAAGGTTTAAGGATCATATTCTCCATGGGACATGTAAGCCATACTTTCCACAAATCATACGGGCCAACTTATTTTAGTTGAGACCAAGTCAGTGAGGAAGAACTAATTGAGGTCATTACCCCATTCTTTTGAATAAGGCTCCACCACCGCTCCATGAATTCCCCTACTTCTCAGGGATCAGACTCCATTGTTACCTCAACTATCACCTACAAAAGTAATGGGTAGTTGGATTCTTCTCCACTATAAACAGGAGCTTTAGCACTCTGAATAGGCATCCAAACAGAGGACGTCTCCTCTCACATACATACAGAATACTACACTTTCATAAATAGACTGGAGAACAAGCAGCTATTACCGTGAAAGGGAGCTCCCCAACTCTCCATTTACAAAGGCCGGACACAACACCGCAAGTCTTCCACTATATTACTCTTTCCGTATCATACCGACTGTTTCTCAAGAAATATGATATCAATAAGATCTATATCCCCTCTCTGGCCTTATTCTATATTTCTGTCTTTTTATATTTCTCGTACTTATTTTATGATTTTATTTGCTTTCACACTTTCCCTGCCCATTCCCCGATCAATTGTAGAATATTTGGATCTAAAGCATCCATGTGATGGCCAACAGTTGAGCTGTATAAATTAAAATGGTTTACACTGTAGGGAAATGCTTATTCAGACCATAAGATAAACTAACAGGCTGATAAAGTACTGAAGTAGGATTTTCCCAATAGTAACTCCTTCCAGAGGCGAATTTAGAATTTCTAGTACATGGGTGCACTACCAAAAAAAGAGAAAACAAGTATTAATAAAATACCAATTTTAGAAAATATATATATAAAATATCTAATTTTGCTGAGTTCACGTGCCACATAATCTCCCCTATAAATTCACCCCTGACCCCTTCCCACCGATACTCTTTATTAGGAAAAAAAATGTTGGGTATGCAGTACGTCAACAACAAACATGAAAAATTAGCATAACGCATTCGCAAATAAAACTTTTTTCCTCAAATTTCCTAACGTGAAAACAAATGAAGTGAAAGTCATTGTATGTAGATGGAAAGAGAGGAGAAATTTACAATGATAGATGACGAAACTGATGGGCTTCATCGGGTGAGTTAAACATAGTTGTAGTGATGGCATCCAGCAGCTGTGATTTAGAAGCGGCAATATATCTTTGCCTGGGGACTTTAATTCCAGATATTCCATCATTCTCAGGGGTATCATCTGAAGTGTTACTGCTAGGTTTTGTTTCAATAGGACGGAAATCGACGGTCGGTGGCTTGGATTGAGACTGTAATTCGGACAAGCCAAGAGGTGATCTTGTAGAGCAGTTAGTGACGTGACTAGTTGCTGTTACGAATCGAGAAAGCAATAGACATGACGGCAAAGGCAGAGTAGTGCTGTGGAACATTTGCAGAGACATGGGGAAATTCCACTGTTTTGCATGCACCGGATTCTCACCATTCTTACATCACCCACCTATTTTGAAGACA
>NW_026713573.1:0-26907 GCF_029784015.1 Lycium ferocissimum | reverse complement strand
CCTTATAAAAAAATTAAAAATAACATATTGGCACATTAATGGATTTTTAGTCATCTTTTGATAGTGTTATGACTAGAAACAATTTATCTGTGGGAAACAATTTATCGGTGGAACTGCCATTAGGATAATCTTGAATAACTTAAAACTTGAGCTTAGTGATGATGTGAGAAAAGGCAATCCTTGTAATATGCCTCAAGATTATTACCTAGCCAGATTGCATGAATCCAAGTTTGCAGCTCAAAGTAAAGTAATTAAGGGAAGTAATTCTGGATATGTACATCACCAGTCTAGAGGTGGGGCTGATTAGTTCTAATTTAGGTTACAAGGGTGGTGGGAGTGGATTTAAAAAACTTCTCACTGTTAGGTTTGATAGTAACAGGATAAAACATTGACACCTGCTTAGATGGATAAAAAGAGGGCTAAGGGTCTTTATTTCTTTTGTGATGAGAAATTCACATCAGCGCATAAGTGTAAGGTAAAAGCCAATTATTGTCTCTTGAGCTGAAGGATAATGGAGAGCCAATTGAGGAAGAAGTAGGGGTAGAAGAAGCACTGACAGGGAAGAATCAAAACGAATAGGGAAATGAGGTCTCGGAGAGCTGTGCAATTTCTCTTCAAGCCTTGAATGGCAACTATGGGATACATAACCATGAGAGTTAAGGGGTTTAATGAGCAGAACTCCATTGAAGTCTTCGTTGATTGTGGTTCAACTAACAACTTCATTGATAAGGATGCAACCAAGAGATTGTGATGTGAAATTGTACAAATCAAGTCACAAATTGTACAAGTAACTGATGGAAGAGGAATACCTACTGATAGAATGTGTAAGGGATTCCGGTGGTTCATGCAAGGAGCTGAATGCCAAGATGATTTCCTTATATTTCCTATAGGGAAGAGTGACATGGTATTAGGAATACAATGGTTATGCCCACTAGAGGATATTATATTCAACTTCAGAAGATTGACAATGGAGTTTGAGTATCAAGGGAAGAAGATCATGTTACAGGGGATACAACCAAAGTTTCAAACAGTGGATGGTAAGTCGATAAGCAAAATATCTGTAATGAGCTCACAATTCTTCTTAATCAAGGAGAGGAATGCTGAGTTGAATTAAGAAAACAATGAAGTCAAGCATGTGGATAGTGAACCAGTTGAAGTTTGTCAATTGTCAGAAGAGTACAAAGAGATTACTGGAGAGCCAAAAAGACTACCTCCATCAAAGGGTGTCTTTGATCATCATATTCCTATTCTAGATTGTGCTACTCCTATTAATGCTAGACCCTATAGGTACTTACCAATTCAAAAGGATGTGATAGAGAAGACGGTACAAGAAATGTTGGCTCAGGGAGTAATCCAATACAGTTCTAGTGCTTATACTTCACTTGTGGAGTTAGTTAGCAAGAAAGATGGCACATGGCGACTTTGTATGGACTATAGAACTTTGAATAGAGTAACAGTGAAAGATAAATTTCCCATTCCAATTATAGAGGAGTTATTGGATGAATTATGTTCTTCTCAAATCTGCTCCAAAATAGATTTAAAGTAGGATATCATCATATAAGAATGGAAACAAATGACATACCAAAAATTGCTTTTTAAAACACATTCTGGCCATTATGCGTATCTAATAATGCCCTTTGGATTAACCAATGCTCCTTCAAGTTTCCAAGGGCTGATGAATCACATATTCCAAGATCATCTCAGGAAATTCATCCTGGTTTTGTTTGATGATATTTAATTTATAGCAAAAACATGGAAGAACACTTAGTTCACCTCAACATGACCTTTGATTTGTTGGTTCATAATCAACTTCTACCCAAGAGGAGCAAATGTGTCTTTGCTGCAAGAAGAGTAGAATATTTGGGCCATTATATATCAACAAAAGGAGTAGCTACTGATCCAAAGAAGATTGAGGCTATACAAGGGTGTCCACTGCCTGTTTCCATCAAGCAATTAAGAGGTTTTCTTGGACTAGCTAGCTATTACAAGAGGTTTATCAGGGGTGTTACATCCCGTATTTTTGTACGCTGGATTTGTTGTAAGTTAATCGACATAAGTTCAAGGACAAGACTATTTTTGAGGTTATAAGTATCTATCCTATGTTTGATAAGTGTTAAGTAAGTTTCGTGACTGTTAGAGGTTTAGCGAATTGGAGAGTATCAGTGTCATCGATGTAATACCCTGGGCTTTCGGGCTATGGTTTGAACTGCACGACGTATGAAAATAGACCTGAGCCCCAGAGAATTTTGGTCATATGAAAGTATGTAAAGAAAGAACTCGTTGTATAAGAAGATGAAGTCCCGAAATGATTCTAGGCTTAAAAATGGGACGATAATGGTTGAAAATAATATTTTGGGGTTTGCATAAAGAGGCTATGGACTAGTGTTATACCATATGGTCATGATACCGAATATAGGAAGTGTGTTAAAAAGTGATTCATGTTTAAGTGAATTGAGATCGAGAAATTAATTATGTGGGTAATTATTAAATATTGGATTTTAGTGGTAGATTAATTAGCTAATTGGTGGATTGTGTATAAATAATTAATAAAGACACCAGTTACACATGGCGGCAACTGGATAATTGAACAAAGGTCAACCGTTACTAATTGAATTAGTAACCTAGATGGCACCCTTAGGAGGATTCTTTGCAAAGTAATCTTTACAGGAATGGGACCCACTTTCCACTATGGTAAGGAATTAAAGTGATATATATATATATATATTTTGCAAAGTAAAGGAGGTGCATCAATATATATATGTGTATATATATATGTAGCAATATATATACGTGCAACATATATATATATATATATATATATATATATATATATATATATATATATATATATATATATATATATAGGCCATTCATAAAGGTTTCCCACCTTCTTATTTGGAGAAACTTCTCACGAGGAAATTTGCAGCAAATTGATTCTTTTTTTAATTTTACATACAACAACGTATTCAGTGTGTAGATACACACAACAACTTTATTCCATGAATAGATATACACACCAATGTTATTCAATTTTGTTACGGGTTTCGCTTACCGCTTCGATCTCGTTGTTCCATTTTCTCGTGTTGTTGAATTCGGGCTTTCTTCAAAGTGAAGAAAGGTGAAAGAAGAGTAGTTACTGGCATATAAAGTAATAATTCTTCTCTCCTAGGTATATTTAAATTCATCCAAGTCATAGCTAATTTGTGAGATGAAAACTATGTAATTAATGGCGGGAAATCATATAAGTTGTTGTTGTGTGGACTAATTTGGAGTTTATTCTTGAGTTGTTGTGGCTGGAATTCTTGGAATATAGCTTGTGTATGTTTTTGTTGATGTTGTGGTTCTTGATGTTGAGTTGAGGAAGTGATAAAAGTAGGGGAGATGCTGCTCGATTCTTTACAAAAGCGAGTTATCATTTGATATACATCGTATACTAGTGTTCTCTAAGTTGGTGGGTGTATTATTATTGTTATAGGTCGAATTGCTAATTGAGGCGAGTTCGTTATTGGGTGCATATTGACGAGAGGTATGTTAAGGCTAATCCTTTCCTTCTTTTGTCATGTTTTTGTCACACCCTTCATCCGATAGGGTGTGATGGGCACCCGACCCTTACTTAGGGCCGAGCGAACCCTCTGACTGTCATAGTACTCATAGACATAATGGGCCCCTAGCCGGCCATGAATGTGTAATGAATTTTTTTTTGAAAAAAAACAACATACAGTATATCTTTCAAATCAATATAACTGGCGACTGTACAAAATCTGTAATATCATAGGTAACAATATGGCGGCTTATAGAGCCGCTCACAACGGACATCTTATATACACGACTCTGTCTGCAAAGTCTCTAACATAGTCAGATACCATAGCTCACGTGTACACTGACTCGGCAGAGACTCGAGAAAATGGAGCTCGCCAATCTGCCGGAACACCTTCTCGCTAATGTCTTCAACTCACTTTGGGTGTACCTGCGCGGCATGAACGCAGCCCCCGAAGAAGAGGGGTCAGTACGAGCAATGTACTGAGTATGTAAGGCGTGAATAGTAACATGGTAAGAAATAAACATATGAATATCAACTGTATGGGAATATAAAACATATCGTAAGATCAAGAGGTAACCTGTACATAGGAATGCCTCTGGAGGGGGATACCATACATGCTTGTTTTTCCTTTTTAGAAAAAATAGAGTATTTCTTTTCATAGACATGGAAAATGTTATTCTGTCATATCATGTTATATCATAGCATAGCATATCCTGTCATAGCATAGCGTATCGTGTCATAGCATAGCGTATCGTGTCATAGCATAGCGTATCGTGTCATACCATAGGGTATCATGTCATAGCATAGTGTATCATGTCATAGCATAGCGTATCGTGTCATAGCATAGCGTATCGTGTCATAGCATAGCACCGAACAACGTCGGCTCGCCCACATAGCGCCGAAATGCGTCGGCTCGCCCATATATCCCGCGTCCGGGCATCCCGCGTCCGGGATGATAACGCCACCGACTGTGTGGCAACGAAACATAGTTCCCTTCCCATTTTCCATGTATCCCTTCCCCCACCCCATGTACATATACATATTTCATATACATATGTCTCATTTTTAAAGGAACGATAATTAATAGGCGGAACTATCAACGGAAAATAATATTAAAAGAAGACGTGAAATGAGATCATGAACATTATAAACGTTAGTTCATATGCTTGAAACCTTTAGAAAATAGTATCATAACCAAGGAATAAATTTAAAAACCAAGAACTAGTTTAACACTTCCATATTAGCGTCGGGATCTTAACGTAGGGCTCTTAGTCATGGGATCATTCTCATCATACTTATCATAGACATATACTCCTCTGTACATCATCGTTATTATTGTCATCATAGAAATATTCTCATTAGAGTAGTTACAACACTTATCGTTTGATAACGGAACGATAGGAAAAATCCGGGAACAGTGGGCCCACCTCTAGTCAAATGGGGTGGCGTACGTAATTTACACATGTTACGTTCTAAGATGTCACTTGTGAGAGTTTTGAAGTAGTCGGGTCCTATTTATGCGAGTTGTAGATATTTAGAAAGTTTTCCAACATTTTATGCAACATATTAATTCAATTCTATTGAATGGACAAGGGTTATTTTCCATCTTGGATTTCTAGGGAAGGAATTGTCCCCGAGGCCCGTGTCCAAACCTATTATGCCTAGGACATGCCAAGAAAGAAAGAGGGAAACCTTACATACCTTTTTCGCTCCTTGTGCTACTCCAAATTCAAGTTGCAAATCCGCCAAAATCTACAATTTGGTCATGTTTACCAAACATTGATTAGGCATCTAGAAGTGGAAATTTAAAGTAATCATTTGTCCGCCGAAATTTCGCAAAGACTTCTCCTATAATTACATCATCTCCAAAACTCAATCTTGGCCAATCTTAATCAACAACAATCCGGGAATTCAACCCGGCCAAACTACCAATCATAATAACAACCATACTAACAATTTCCATATTCAATCCAAGATACTTTCTACTACTTCAATCAACATACTACTTTCTTCAAGACTTTCCGATTTCCAATAAAAACAATAATGCGTTTCTTTCTTTCAAATTCTCATGCTACGTCAACAATTCCATACATTACCACATTAGCTTCATAAATATAAGAAGACATACTAGAATTATATTAACTTTCAAAACAGCCCACACGGTTTCAATCTTCAACTTGATCATTAAACTTCATTTTACACCATAAAAATCCATAACAACGACAACCAAATTACTAGGTAACATTAGCTCATTTCTAGCATACCAAACAGCCCTAGTCACGGCCAAACACCAACATACACAATCTCATGAATTTTATTCATTTTCTACACATTACAACTACACACAAACATGTTAAGTTCATTAACTCACCACCCTTACACAACACCACACATGCACACGGCCCAAACATACCCACACGGCCACAACTTCAACTTCCATATTTCCATAATTTTCATTCATTTCCATGCTCCACAACACGTACAAATCATCTAAAACATATGAAAAATAAGATTAAACCATACCTCTTTCAATTGACTCTTCAAGTTGGCTAGAGTTTGTTTTGAACTAATCCTTGTTCCTACTACTCCAACAACCCCTCCATGTTGTTAAGCATCTTCTAAGGAGTTGAAAGACTTGAAGCAAATATTTTTTTCCTTCAATTTTTCTCTTGGTTGGTTCGGCTAGAGGGAGCAGCCGTATGGCTCTCCTCTTTTTCTTTCTCAAGATTTCTTGAAGCTTCTTGTTTTGGAAGATGAAAAATATGGCTCCTTATCATCTTAATATACACACATAATATACATCCATGTGGCCATGGCCCACACCTTAGGTGGCCGGCCACATGGCAATTTTTGTGTCATGAAATGCCAACTTTTAAAAACTCATTTTTGACCCCAAATTTTTCATAAGTTGTCTAGCCTTCCATAATCCAATGTTAATCCCAAACTCCATAGTATCTCATGCCAATGAAATCATAACAATTCGTGCTTTGAAATAAACTGTGGTTAAAATCTTTACTTCATATCCCGAAATCCTCTTGTCCTTAACTTCCCGCAACTAGTCCGGAATGTCCCGACGTACAAAAGTGCGGGATATAACATCCTTCCCCCCTTTTAGAACATTCGTCCTCGAATGTTCAACTAGTCGTACGAGGTCTCATAAGTGCCTTCGGGGGAACTCCCCTCTTTTTTTTTTTTTTTTTTTTTTTATAACTATTACTGTCTTTCATACTATCTCTTAGGCTATCCAATACCATTCTCTTGTCATGCTCTTTCTCTTTATACACCTCCATTTTTCTAGTATCCTGTCATTCGAGGTTTTTGCAAAACTTTTGACACTGCTTCAATCACCATCCTGACTCTTATATACTTATTGCTAGTTTTCTGATCTCACTACTTACTTCGGTAAGAGGGGGGGGGGGGCTCATTGGTAGCCTAGTTACCCATACCGACCACATCATCGTATCAACTGTGCTTATCCCACTCTTGCATTTTTCTCACCCGCTTCCCCCCTTTAGGGGTGTTCCTATACCATTACCCATTCATGCCTATCTCTCTTTCTTTTCTTTTTTTTTTTTTTTGCACACAAGAAATCTTATGCCACCTCTGCGTCGTTCAGGACACACTACTCTTACATAGTCCTTTTCTCATTTCCAAAACGTGTTCTATTCGTTCACATTTTATCCGTATCATCCCAGTCATTTCCTGGCATTCATTCTGCCTTGTCCCTCGTCTTTCTATAACTTGGCCTTTCACTGTCCTGTCACTTATAGCACTCGCGTTCCCCGTTACACACGTCTTAACCTGTTACTACATTGTCGTCTCGCTTCCTTTTTATTCCTTTCTTTCCGCCAATTCCTTTCCTTCGCCGATCTAATTCACACTGTCCTACGTGCCCTTTTTAGGTTTCTGGCCGCTCCACATACTCTAACCTCTCTTAGACTACTCCGATTTCTTATTCGCTCCTTACGTTTGAATTGGTAGGATTTTCAGAAAACTTCCCAGGGGGTCACCCATCCTGAAATTTCTCTCACTTCAAAGACGCTTAACTTTGAGACTTTAATGAAATCGGGTGCGCTAGTGCCGATATAATCGCGTCCGCCTCACCGCACGACCTTCATTACATATCCTAGAGTACGTCGGAGCCTTACCAGATTTCAAAACGTCCCCACAAAGACATTTTACCAGCTATCTGATCGATACATTCCTATTCGTCACAATTCTTTTTCCTCATACGCTTATCTTAATCGGATCACTTTATCCAAACCTGCCAGTCCTTATTAAATCGTCGCCTAGTGGCACAAGTTTTTTTTTTTTTTCCAAATTTCCTTACCACCGTATTTCCACCGACGTCTTATTGACCATTTCACTACTTCTTCCATAGTTAACTTAGTCCTAGAGGGCAGCGATTTACAGCTCAGTCAACTTTCATCACTACTATTATCCCGGCGTTCGCAATATATTCTCCAACTTGTATCTCATTCTCATATTATTTCTAGAAAAATTTCGGCAGAGTTTCCTCTATATTTCTTACTATTCCAAAACCTGCACGCAGGAAATA
Organism: Lycium ferocissimum; assembly: GCF_029784015.1. Lineage (NCBI taxonomy): Eukaryota > Viridiplantae > Streptophyta > Magnoliopsida > Solanales > Solanaceae > Lycium > Lycium ferocissimum. The sequence goes on along the minus strand of NW_026713573.1, from coordinate 18,808 downwards.
CCAACAGTGCCTCACAGGGCCATCATCATATATACACATCATATCATATTTCATATCATATCGTATCATCGCCACGCAGGGCTCTCAATATTCACAAAGGTTCGAAAATATTAAATTTACCTCATATGCTCGGCACGACTACATATATCACCTTTTCTTGCTTACCTTCCTTTTCAGTCTTCAACTTTGCTTCTCAATCGTATACCAATACCTCACTTGACATATACCTTTTGTATCTTTACTTACCTGTATGCTTTGTAACCTTCCATACCGCTGATCGCTTCCGCCTGTCAATGTCATTCTTCTGCCGAAATCAAAGATTAGTACAAAGGGTCTCATTTCCTATAACTTGGCTCTACAGCACGATCTAAGATGCCAAAGGAGAGTAACCATCCTAGATGCCCCGTAGCCTCCTGTTTATAAGTGTGGCGCGCTTCACACCATAAACAGGACTCTACCGGACACGACTTTGCAGACAACCCTTGGACCGACCTGCTCTGATACCACTTTGTCACACCCTTCATCCGATAGGGTGTGATGGGCACCCGACCCTTACTTAGGGCCGAGCGAACCCTCTGACTGTCATAGTACTCATAGACATAATGGGCCCCTAGCCGGCCATGAATGTGTAATGAATTTTTTTTTGAAAAAAAAACAACATACAGTATATCTTTCAAATCAATATAACCGGCGACTGTACAAAATCTGTAATATCATAGGTAACAATATGGCGGCTTATAGAGCCGCTCACAACGGACATCTTATATACACGACTGCGTACGCAAAGTCTCTAACATAGTCGTATACCATAGCTCACGTGTACACCGACTCGGCAAAGACTCGAGAAAATGGAGCTCGCCAATCTCGCTGGAACACCTTCTGCTAATGTCTTCAACTCACCTGGGTGTACCTGCGCGGCATGAACGCAGCCCCCGAAGAAGAGGGGTCAGTACGAGCAATGTACTGAGTATGTAAGGCGTGAATAGTAACATGGTAAGAAATAAACATACAATATCAACCGTATGGGAATATAAAACATATCGTAAGATCAAGAGGTAACACGTACATAGGAATGCCTGCGAGGGGATACCATACATGCTTGTTTTTCCTTTTTAGAAAAAATAGAGTATTTCTTTTCATAGACATGGAAAATGTTATTCTGTCATATCATGTTATATCATAGCATAGCATATCTGTCATAGCATAGCGTATCGTGTCATAGCATAGCGTATCGTGTCATAGCATAGCGTATCGTGTCATACCATAGGGTATCATGTCATAGGCATATGTATCATGTCATAGCATAGTGTATCATGTCATAGCATAGCACCGAACAACGTCGGCTCGCCCACATAGCGCCGAAATGCGTCGGCTCGCCCATATATCCCGCGTCCGGGCATCCCGCGTCCGGGATGATAACGCCAGCTGACCAGGTGGCAACGAAACATAGTTCCCTTCCCATTTTCCATGTATCCCTTCCCCCACCCCATGTACATATACATATTTCATATACATATGTCTCATTTTTAAAGGAACGATAATTAATAGGCGGAACTATCAACGGAAAATAATATTAAAAGAAGACGTGAAATGAGATCATGAACATTATAAACGTTAGTTCATATGCTTGAAACCTTTAGAAAATAGTATCATAACCAAGGAATAAATTTAAAAACCAAGAACTAGTTTAACACTTCCATATTAGCGTCGGGATCTTAACGTAGGGCTCTTAGTCATGGAATCATTCTCATCATACTTATCATAGACATATACTCCTCTGTACATCATCGTTATTATTGTCATCATAGAAATATTCTCATTAGAGTAGTTACAACACTTATCGTTTGATAACGGAACGATAGGGAAATCCGGGAACAAAGGGCCCACCTCTAGTCAAATGGGGTGGCGTACGTAATTTACACATGTTACGTTCTAAGATGTCACTTGTGAGAGTTTTGAAGTAGTCGGGTCCTATTTATGCGAGTTGTAGATATTTAGAAAGTTTTCCAACATTTTATGCAACATATTAATTCAATTCTATTGAATGGAAAAGGGTTATTTTCAATCTTGGATTTCTAGGGAAGGAATTGTCCCCGAGGCCCGTGTCCAAACCTATTATGCCTAGGACATGCCAAGAAAGAAAGAGAGAAACCTTACATACCTTTTTCGCTCCTTGTGCTACTCCAAATTCAAGTTGCAAATCCGCCAAAATCTACAATTTGGTCATGTTTACCAAACATTGATTAGGGCATCTAGAAGTGGAAATTTAAAGTAATCATTTGTCTGCCGAAATTTCGGCAGCACTTCCCCTATAATTACATCATCTCCAAAACTCAATCTTGGCCAATCTTAATCAACAACAATCCGGGAATTCAACCCGGCCAAACTACCAATCATAATAACAACCATACTAACAATTTCCATATTCAATCCAAGATACTTTCTACTACTTCAATCAACATACTACTTTCTTCAAGACTTTCCGATTTCCAATAAAAACAATAATGCGTTTCTTTCTTTCAAATTCTCATGCTACGTCAACAATTCCATACATTACCACATTAGCTTCATAAATATAAGAAGACATACTAGAATTATATTAACTTTCAAAACAGCCCACACGGTTTCAATCTTCAACTTGGATCATTAAACTTCATTTTACACCATAAAAATCCATAACAACGACAACCAAATTACTAGGTGACATTAGCTCATTTCTAGCATACCAAACAGCCCTAGTCACGGCCAAACACCAACATACACAATCTCATGAATTTTATTCATTTTCTACACATTACAACTACACACAAACATGTTAAGTTTATTAACTCACCACCCTTACACAACACCACATGCACACGGCCCAAACATACCCACACGGCCACAACCTCAACTTCCATATTTCCATAATTTTCATTCATTTCCATGCTCCACAACACATACAAATCATCTAAAACATATGAAAAATAAGATTAAACCATACCTCTTTCAATTGACTCTTCAAGTTGGCTAGAGTTTGTTTTGAACTAATCCTTGTTCCTACTACTCCAACAACCCCTCCATGTTGTTAAGCATCTTCTAAGGAGTTGAAAGACTTGAAGCAAATATTTTTTTCTTCAATTTTTCTCTTGGTTGGTTCGGCTAGAGGGAGCAGCCGTATGGCTCTCCTCTTTTTCTTTCTCAAGATTTCTTGAAGCTTCTTGTTTTGGAAGATGAAAAATATGGCTCCTTATCATCTTAATATACACACATAATATACATCCATGTGGCCATGGCCCACACCTTAGGTGGCCGGCCACATGGCAATTTTTGTGTCATGAAATGCCAACTTTTAAAAACTCATTTTTGACCCCAAATTTTTCATAAGTTGTCTAGCCTTCCATAATCCAATGTTAATCCCAAACTCCATAGTATCTCATGCCAATGAAATCATAACAATTCGTGCTTTGAAATAAACTGTGGTTAAAATCTTTACTTCATATCCCGGAATCCTCTTGTCCTTAACTTCCCGCAACTAGTCCGGAATGTCCCGACGTACAAAAGTGCGGGATATAACATCCTTCCCCCCTTTTAGAACATTCGTTCTCGAATGTTCAACTAGTTGTACGAGGTCTCATAAGTGCCTCGGGGAAACTCCCTTTTTTTTATAACTATTACTGTCCTTCATACTATCTCTTAGGCTATCCAATACCATTCTCTTGTCATGCTCTTTCTCTTCATACACCTCCATTTTTCTAGTATCCTGTCATTCGAGGTTTTTGCAAAACTTCTGACACTGCCTCAATCACCATCCTGACTCTTATACACTTATTGTTGGTTTCCGATCTTACTAACTTACTTCGGTGAGGAGGGCCTCATTGGTAGCCCAGATGTCCGTACCAATCACATTATCGTATCAACTGTTCCTATCCCACTCTTGCATTTTTCTCACCCGCTTCCCCCCTTTAGGGGTGTTCCTATACCATTACCCATTCATGCCTATCTTTTTTTTTTTCTTTTTTTTTTTTTTTTGCACACAAGAAATCTTATGCCGCCTCTGCGTCGTTCCGGACACACTACTCTTGCATAGTCCTTTTCTCATTTCCAAAACGTGTTCTATTCGTTCACATTTTATCCGTGTCATCCCCGTCATTTCCTGGCATTCATTCTGCCTTGTTCCTCGTCTTTCTATAACTTGGCCTTTCACTGTCCTGTCACTTATAGCACTCGTGTTCCCCGTTACACACGTCTTAACCCGTTACTACATTGTTGTCTCGCTTCCTTTTATTCCTTTCTTCCGCTAATTCCTTTCCTTCGCCGACTAATTCAAATCGTCCTATGTGCCCTTTTTTTTGGTTTCTGGCCGCTCCACATACTCTAACCTCTCTTAGACTACTTCGATTTCTTATTCGCTCCTTACGTCTGAATTTGTAGAATTTTCAGAAAACTTCCCAGGGGGGTCACCCATCCTGAAATTTCTCTCACTTCAAAGACGCTTAACCTTGAGACTTTAGTGAAATCGGGTGCGTTAATGTCGGTATAATCGCGTCCACCTCACCACACCACCTTTATTACATACCCTAGAGTACATCGGAGCCTTACCAGATTTCAAAATGTCTCCACAAAGACATTTTACCAGCTATCTAATCGATACATTTCTATTCGGCACAATTCTTTTTCCTCATACGCTCATCTTAATCAGATTACTTTATCCAAACACTCGCCCGGTCCCTTTCTAAATCATCTCCCGTGAAGCACAAGTCCTTCCAAATTTCCTTGCTACCACATTCCCAAAGAACGTCTTATTGACCATTTCACTACTTCTTCCATCATTAACTTATTCCTGGGGGGGGGGGGGGGCAGCCGTACTTTTCAGCTCAATCAACTTTTATTGCTACTATTAACCCGACTTTTTAAAATATTTTCCAACCTGTATCTCCTCTCGCATTATTTCCGGAAAATTTCGGCGGTTCTCGTATTTCTTACTATTCCAAAACTCGCACGCAGAAATACCAACAGTGCCTCACAGGGCCATCATCATATTTACATATCACATCATATTGTATCGTATCATAGCCTCACAGGGCTCTCAATATTCACAAGGGTCCGAGGATATTAGATTTACCTCATGTGCTCAGCACGACTACATATATCACATTTTCTTGCTTACCTTCCTTTTCAGTTTTCAACTTTGCCTCTCAATCGTATGCCAATACCTTACTTGACATATACCTTTCGTGTCCTTACTTACCTGCGTGCTTTGTAATCTTCCATACCGCTGATCGCTTCCGCCTGTCAATGCCATTCCTCTGTCGAAATCAAAGATTAGCACAAAGGATATCATTTCCTATATTTTGGCTCTACAAAGACGATCTAAGATGCCAAAGAAGAGTAACCATCCTAGATGCCCCGTAGCCTCCTGTTTATAAATGTGGCGCGCTACACACCATAAAATGTGACTCTACCGGACACGACTTTGCGTACAACCCTTGGACCGACCTGCTCTGATACCACTTTGTCACACCCCAAATTCCGATAGGGTGTGATGGGCACCCGACCCTTACTTAGGGCCGAGCGAACCCTCCGACTGTCATAGTACTCGTAGTCACAATGGGCCTCTAACCGGCCATAAATGCGTAATGAAATTTTTTTTTGAAAAACAACATACAGTATAACTTTCAAATCAACATAGCTTGCGACTTACAAAAATCGTAATATCATGCATAACAATACGACGGCTTATAGAGCCGCTCACAACGGACATCTTATATATACATGACTGCGTCGCAAAGTCTCTAACATAGTCAGATACCATAGCTCATGTGTACACTGACTCGGCAGCACTCCGGAGAAAATGGAGCTCGCCAATCTCGCTGGAACACCTTCTGCTAGTGTCCTCAACTCACCTGGGTGTACCTGCGCGGCATGAACGCAGCCCCCGAAGAAGAGGGGTCAGTACGAGCAATGTACTGAGTATGTAGGCGTGAATAGTAACATGGTAGGAAATGAACATATGAATATCAACTGTATGGGAATATAAAACATATCGTAAGATCAAGAGGTAGCCTGTACATGGGAATGCCTCTGGAGGCGGATACCATACATGCTTGTTTTTCCTTTAGGAAAAATAGAGTATTTCTTTTCATAGACATGGAAAATGTTATTATGTCATATCATGTTATATCATAGCATAGCATATCCTGTCATAGCTTAGCGTATCGTGTCATAGCATAGCGTATCATGTCATAGCATAGGGTATCATGTCATAGCATAGTGTATCATGTCATGGCATAGTGTATCATGTCATAGCATAGTGTATCATGTCATAGCATAGCACCGAACAACGTCGCTCGCCCACATAGCGCCGAAATGCGTCGCTCGCCCATATATCCCGCGTCCGGCATCCCGCGTCCGGGATGATAACGCCAGCTGACCAGGTGGCAACGAAACATAGTTCCCTTCCCATTTTCCATGTATCCCTTCCCCCACCCCATGTACATATACATATTTCATTTACATATGTCTCATTTTAAAGGAACAATAATTAATAGGCGGAACTATCAACGGAAAATAATATTAAAAGAAGACGTGAAATGAGATCATGAACATTATAAACGTTAGTTCATATGCTTGAAATCTTTAGAAAATAGTATCATAACCAAGGAATAAATTTAAAAACCAAGAACTAGTTTAACACTTCCATATTAGCGTGATCTTAACGTAGGGCTCTTTAGTCATGGAATCGTTCTCATCATACTTATCATAGACATATACTCCTCTCGTACATCATCGTTATTAATATCATCATAGAAATATTCTCATTAGAGTGGTTACAACACTTATCGTTTGATAACGGAACGATAGAGAAAATCCGGGGACAGTGGGCCCACCTCTAGTCAAATGAGGTGGCGTACGTAATTTACACATGTTACATTCTAAGATGTCATTTATGAGAGTTTTGAAGTAGTCGGGTCCTATTTATGCGAGTTGTAGATACTTAGAAAGTTTTCCAACATTTTATGCAACATATTAATTCAATTCTATTGAATGGAAAGGGGTTATTTTCAATCTTGGATTTCTAGGGAAGGAATTGTCCCCGAGGCCCGTGTCCAAACCTATTATTCCTAGGACATGCCAAGGAAGAAAGAGGGAAACCTTACATACCTTTTTCGCTCCTTGTGCTACTCCAAATTCAAGTTGCAAATCCGCCAAAATCTACAATTTGGTCATGTTTACCAAACATTGATTAGGGCATCTAGAAGTGGAAATTTAAAGTAATCATTTGTCCGCCGAAATTTCGCGCACTTCCCCTATAATTACATCATCTCCAAAACTCAATCTTGGCCAATCTTAATCAACAACAATCCGGGAATTCAACCCGGCCAAACTACCAATCATAATAACAACCACACTAACAATTTCCATATTCAATCCAAGATACTTTCTACTACTTCAATCAACATACTACTTTCTTCAAGACTTTCCGATTTCCAATAAAAACAATAATGCGTTTCTTTCTTTCAAATTCTCATGCTACGCCAACAATTCCATACATTACCACATTAGCTTCATAAATATAAGAAGACATACTAGAATTATATTAACTTTCAAAACAGCCCACACGGTTTCAATCTTCAACTTGGATCATTAAACTTCATTTTACACCATAAAAATCCATAACAACGACAACCAAATTACTAGGCAACATTAGCTCATTTCTAGCATACCAAACAGCCCTAGTCTCGGCCAAACACCAACATACACAATCTCATGAATTTTATTCATTTTCTACACATTACAACTACACACAAACATGTTAAGTTTATTAACTCACCACCCTTACACAACACCACACATGCACACGGCCCAAACATACCCACACGGCCACAACCTCAACTTCCATATTTCCTTAATTTTCATTCATTTCCATGCTCCACAACACATACAAATCATCTAAAACATATGAAAAATAAGATTAAACCATACCTCTTTCAATTGACTCTTCAAGTTGGCTAGAGTTTGTTTTGAACTAATCCTTGTTCCTACTACTCCAACAACCCCTCCATGTTGTTAAGCATCTTCTAAGGAGTTGAAAGACTTGAAGCAAATATTTTTTCTTCAATTTTTTCTCTTGGTTGGTTCGGCTAGAGGGAGCAGCCGTATGGCTCTCCTCTTTTTCTTTCTCAAGATTTCTTGAAGCTTCTTGTTTTGGAAGATGAAAAATATGGCTCCTTATCATCTTAATATACACACATAATATACATCCATGTGGCCATGGCCCACACCTTAGGTGGCCGGCCACATGGCAATTTTTGTGTCATGAAATGCCAACTTTTAAAAACTCATTTTTGACCCCAAATTTTTCATAAGTTGTCTAGCCTTCCATAATCCAATGTTAATCCCAAACTCCATAGTATCTCATGCCAATGAAATCATAACAATTCGTGCTTTGAAGTAAACTGTGGTTAAAATCTTTACTTCATATCCCGGAATCCTCTTGTCCTTAACTTCCCGCAACTAGTCCGGAATGTCCCGACGTACAAAAGTGCGGGATATAACAATGACTATGAGATGATGATAATCGACGAATAAATAATGAATACTAGGTTAGAATCTTACCCCAAAGTGCTTGTGAATGCTTTTCGATTGCTCTCTCCCCAACCCTCCAACTATTGAAGGTTTCATCAATTCTTGGGTTTTAATCTTGCACCCACCATTAATGGAGCTTAAACTTGTCATGGAATTTGAGGAAGGAATGATAATGAATGACATAAGGATTTGCAGTTACCGTCAAGGAGGAACTTCACCCTAGCCCTAGAAAAATAGCCTCTCACATTCTATGGAAGTGTTTTTGGGTTTAGGATGGGAAAAAATTGAAGAAAAGACCTTAAAAATGGACCTACTGCCCATCCAGGCCGCTGTGGCGGTCACCAGGCCACTGTGGCGGCCCTCTGGTCACTGCCAGCGGCCAGCTGGAGCAGCCGAAACGAAAATGGGCATAACTCTGTCATCCGGAGGCAAAACACGATGATTCTTTTTCCTATAGCTTCGTAACTTCGATATGGATCTAATGGTTCAAACCTCACTAAAAACAAAGGTCGGATGATCAATCTGGAGCCATTTCTATCCACAGACCTCTGGTGAAAACACCGAATATGAGCGCGACAACCCCAAACCCATCTGAAACTCTTTGGAACTTCACCAAAACTTGTGGACTAATTCAAAATCATCATAATAACATATTGGAACTTCCAAAACATAGGCAAAGGGTCATCCTAACCCAATGTTGACGATGGTCAACTCTAACTCGTCAACTTAACTAGTTTCTCCATGAATGACTCAATTTACACTCGAACCTTGCGGAACCCAACCCAATGACTTTATTAAGTCATATATCATACTAAAACAACATGGGGAATGGTCAAAAAGGGTAATTAGGTCAAAAGGACTATAACGGCCAGGTGGATCGTTACATCAGATACCAATTTACCAATCGTTCGTTCTCAAATGAAGAAGGGGAGTACGAAGGCTGACGATAACCCCAGGGCATGCATCATAACCACACGGAAGCCTCCACGGCTCTAAGTGAACCCTAACCACTATCCATTCATCTTATCAGTCAAAGCTTATTTCTAACTTTAGCTCAAAGACCTAATTTCCATATTTATGTACTCGAACCTACCACAGGAATTGCTATAACACATATGCGTCATCTAATATATCAAAATTGATCATACTAATCCCAACTTATTCCTCTAATGATTACAACTTCTCTAGACCCTTATGATCACCAAAGCAATCAGCAAATCTTTCTTAGATCAGTAAACTAAGATTTCACATCTCAACACGCTCTGTTTAATACTAACTATGTCAAAATTTTAACTATCAACCATTCATCCAAATAACAGTTTATCATGGACTTACCCGAACCTCTCTGTTTCTATCACTTACTTAATACTGCAAAAGGACCACCTGAAATCCGATAACCTTATCTATTCCACCAACTCATTTATCCTTTTTTCTCGAGACTAATTCACTAGGACACTCTTCATAATATCTCATCCTATCGGAACTGCTTAGCATCCCTATATTTCTCACATTATGACAAATTTACTATTTATCAGGAAGTCACAACAAAAGATATCAACTCTTAGACAAATCTCAACTACCATCAATTTATTAATTATTCCTCATATCTACCTCAACAAATCGGGGCTCAGACACCTGCTTCACAAAGTTCATGCTTAACCCTTATCTGACTTAGACAGCTAGTTTAACTAAGAACGCTATTACTTTAATACGACGAAATTTAACTTAGAGCTCGCGGGAATAAGCATTACCTTAGCGAGATGTCGTACAACTCAGGAAGACCGACCAACAAAATATAAGTAAGCTCAATAACCACATAGGTAATTCCGAAAATATAATACAATAAATGATATCATCTCTTACCAGCCATAAGTAACACAATAACCACTAGAGTCTTCATTTTTGTTATCCAACTAATGTCCCCTATATCCTATGACATACTAGAACTTACCAATTCATACATAACCCTCGAGTCGTCTTCACATTGTATAATCTCAACATAACTCTCAAATTATTAGCTCTTGTTTCGAACGATCCCCCTTTTTGTCCTTAATAAATCTTAGTCTAGATTAGAGGTTCAAGCTTATAATATACTACTTCATGAAATCCCATCTTACTAATGGCAAGACTCACCTATTAAACTAATATTTAAAGCCCATTATTTAATTCTCAATGCTAAGGTAAAAACTCATCTTCTCCAACTGGTCCTCATACATTTGCACCGGTAATTCAAGCCTAAGATGATAGATAATTATAAGATAACGCAAGGGAACTCATCCCTAAAAGAAACAAATTCAAGAACTCTTCAAGTTACCCTAAATCCTCTCTAGTACTTGAGTTAGAGTTAAGAGAATAAATAATTAGGACTAAGTACTAAAAAAAAAAAAAACCTAAAATCTGCTTTCCGTCGACCGCTTCAGCGGTCCCATTATAGCGGCCAAGAGCCCACTATAGCGGACCATAATGATCTGTCCCTCCACTGTGGCGAGGACGGACCCATTGCAGTGATTCTGCTACAACGGTCCAATGCCCGCTATAGCGGACACCCTGATTCCCGAATGACCGCGGCGGCGAGAGGCCCGCAGCTATAGCGGTACCACCGCAGCGGTACAACTCCCGTCACATCGGTACTACTGAGGCAGTGAGTACGCAATGTTTCCTAGTTTCTCACTCTATCATCCGACATTTCATCCGAGGCCTTACAAACATAAAAAAAACATGCACATAGACATAAAAACATCATACCAATTCACCCGTGGCCTCAGAATTCCCAACGGAGGTCTAATTTCCTGCGCTACCCCCTAATGGACTCAATACAACTAAACAATACACACATATCGCTCGCATAAGAGTTTCGGGGAGCGATTTCCATCATTTGTGGAAGAATAAGACAAGGAAGTGCAGATACCAATTGGAATCGTCTAGATACCAATTTCAATGAAGTAGCATGAAAGAATGAAAGAAGTGGGAGTTTCCTAAGTGACCCATAGCCTCTCACAGATAGATACGGAGCTCTTCGTACCGATCTGCAAGACTCTACTAGACACGTCCTTATACAATGAGATTCACGAACCTAAAGATCTGATACCATATCACACGACCCTAATTACCGATCCTGCGGGCACCTACCATATTATCACTAGTAGGCGAACCCTTAGCCGTCAACCCATTAATCATTAGCCAACTTTAACTTCTTTAATCATTTATACTTAAACAATCAATGATCATGTGAATGAATAAATATAGAAACAATTCATAATTAATAAATAGTATAAGTGCGGAAGTCTAACTATTACACCCCCAAAATCTGAAATTCATCGTACAAGGACTCTAACTAACAATGTCTAAAGAATGAAGTATATGTCAACTATAATAAAAAATGATGTCCTAATAAAATAGACATCTAGAAGAGAGAGATCTTCAAAGTGGCAAAGACAAAGAAGCTCACCCTGACCGATCGAGCAAACTAGTTTCAAGCTAGAAATGTAATCTGGATGAAATCTCTGGAACACAATCTGCACTCAAAAAGAGTGCAACAAGGTAGTATCAGTACAAACACTATGTACTGGTAAGCATCATAAGCCGACTAAGATTAGTTCACGCATATAAGTATAAAAACAAACAAGATAGACAGATAGGCACTTAATACTTAAATCCAAGTAACAGAATATCGCATAATAGAGTCACAACCTAAGATGAAGCTTTTAACCGACAAGTCTGTCAAGTTTCAATAATCTCACCTAATAATCACAAGCCCAAGTTCCTTCCCTAGGTAGGGTTACTAATCCACAATTTTACCTACCAATGGTCATCATTATATTACAATAGGCATTTAACATCCATACCAAAATCAGAAACAAACGAGCATATAATAATGCAGAATAAAATGTGATGATGTTCAATGTAATGCAATGCAATGCATCCAAATACACACTGTACACACATGCTACTGATGTCATAACTCCGCAGTCACACCTACAAGGGACCCATGTTGTCCATGTACCACTCATTTTTGGATTCACCGACCCGAGCCTAAACTCTCGCTCCAACGAACCCTGCAAAGCACATCAATGTATCTCTCATTTTCAGAATGAACCTCGAACCACGAGCCATAATCTAGGTCACATATGTGCCTTTCCTTATATTTGTGCGTAACAGTATTTCCTGTCCTATTATTATCCATGCTCAAATCATCAAGTACCATGTATTAAATAGTATCACAAGTTCAACAAGAAGATTATATTAACTTCTTCACTAATTTCACATCACAATGTATGTCTCAACGTATTCCATTTCATTAGTCTGTATGGACTACGAACAATTAGCAATATCAGTGTCAAACACAAGGCATTACGCCACAAGTCTTCCAAACCATTTCCGTCATGCATGAGTGTATAAATGCACAAATGAGTGTAAACGTGGTAAATTAATGCAAGCCAATAAAGCAACTGTGAAGGTACAAGTCACAAAGTCATAAGTCATATTAAGACTTAGATCAAATTAGCCACGAAATGAATCATACAATCGTCTCAACCAATATAATAGTCTATGTCCCTCTTTACTTCCACATGCAAAGAAGTACGCCTCACAACTAAGTTTTGTATCACTAAGAAGCTTCATTTTTCTATATATTATCATCAACAGTAAATCATACATCGAGTATTCATCTACGTATTATCATAAATATATAAATCACAATTCAGGTCTAAATTCAGTATTCCTTACTTTCTCCGATGATATGTGTCACAATAAGAGAGAATTGAGTACAACACGACAATTTAAGTAATAAGTATAATCACAATAACGGGTCCACGAGCCACCATAAATAATCAATCAACCTAATAGAAATCCATCCTGAATCGCCACTGTATGAATACAACTACACCTCATATTTCAGTACATAAAGTAATGGCGACGAGCCCACCAAATCAGAAGTCATGCCAACCTAGCTAATATCCAACCCAAACACCATGTCCGAAGACCTAATCATTCTTTCTCCCATCAATTCTACACAATACATATGTTTCGCTAATCAATGTCTAGCTAAAGTAAGCCGTAACCTACCTAGAATGTCGAGCAATAGTCTCGAATCGCCAAACCTTAGCCTTGAATTCTCTTTGGAGAACCTAAAAATGATTAATGTCTATTAAAGATGAATTCTATATCAGAATACGAATCTAAGGATACCTGTATTGCCATAGTTTTACCCAAAACCCAAAAATGGACCCAAAATAGCCAAACCCGAGCCACAAGGGCAAAACTATAATTTTATTAAAAATTCAGATACAATATAGTCAGAATAGTACTCTACAGGTCTAAACGAGTCCAACGATACCCATACTGCTATACTTTTAGAAAACTGTCCAAAATACCCTACAATGTGAAACCGGGTTCATGAGGATAAAACGAGAAATTTAGTGCATAACTATGTTACCTATCATCCGGTTAACCTTCAATCTTAATTTCATGAAATTCTATTCATCACAAGATATTTGAATTCATCTTTCCTATTTTTAGCCCTACGGTTCTTAACCCATTAGTTCTTCACAATTAGTGTATAGGATGACTATAAGATGATGATAATCGATAAATAAATAATGAATACTAGGTTAGAATCTTACCCCAAAGTGCTTGTGAATGCTTTTCGATTGCTCTCTCCCCAATCCTCCAACTATTGAAGGTTTCATCAATTCTTGGGTTTTAATCTTGCACCTACCATTAATGGAGCTTAAGCTTGTCATGGAATTTGAGGAAGGAATGATAATGAATGAGAAAGAATTAAACAGTCGATTGGATCGAAATGAAAAAGAATTTAAAGCATTCAATTCTCGAATAGATCAGATTCTAGGAGCCCCACCGATACTTAAGGGACCGGATTCAAAGAGATATGTGCAGTTCCCACCAAGTGCAACACCTAAATTGATTCCGAAGAGGTTCAAAATGCCGCATCTACCTAAATATGACAAAACCACATATCCTCAGGAGTATTTGACCTCATACATATATGCCATTAAAGGGAATGATATGCAGCCAGACGAGATTGAATTCGTTTTACTCAAAAGTTTGGTGAAACATTGTCCAAAGGGGAAATGACTTAGTATTCATTGCTTCCGCAACATTCAATTCAGTCTTTTGAAATGCTTGCGGATGCCTTTATCAATGCACATGCTGGAGAAAAGAAGGTGTCAGCAAAGAAAGTGGATATCTTCAAGATTGCTCAAGGCGATGCTGAGTTGCTTCGTGAGTTTGTTATAAGTTTCCAAAAGGAATGAATGATGTTGCCCGCTGTCCTGGATGAATGGGCAGTAGAGGCATTTATCAAGGGGTTAAACCCTAGAAGTTCAAGCGCCTCGTTGAAGTTGAAAGAAAACCTATTAGGATTTCCCGCTACAACATGGGCGGCTGTTTATAATAGGTATGAACCAAAAATGTGGGTGGAAGATGACCGATTCGGATTACCAGTGGGGTCAGCTGGTCGAAGTCGGAATGTTGATAGGTCAATAAGGAATGCTAATTATGATGTAATGACTCGTTAGGAGCATTTTAACTATTTTACCCTTGTCGGTTCATTTCTGAGACTAGATGTAAGTCTAGTGAGAACTTAAAGAGTTAGAAATCTAAAAATTGAGGCATTTGATTTTATGTTGTGCATTGTTTGGAAACTAATTTTATTCCCGTTATCCATTAGGAATTTCGAGGCCACGGGTGAGTCCGTAGCGCGTTTTAACATATGCGTGTATGTTTGGTTTGTGTTTATAGGGCCTCGGATTGATATTGGGATGTTGGGTGAAAATCTGGTGAAAAATCAGTTGCAGCGAGTCCACCACATCGGGGCAACGGTTGCCGCCACGGGGTTGGTGGAGTTAATGAGGTCCGCGTGCGGTGGGTCGACCGCTCGTGCCGACATAGTGACCAATGCAATGTCGATGGACACGTAAACCCACTTTTATATTGTAAATTTCGAAGTCATTAACCACAAAATCCCAAAAATAGTTCCCCAAGAAAGTGAGAGGCAATTTTCTAAGGCTAGGGTGAGGTTCTCCTTTGAAGGTAAGTCTTAACCCTTTTCATTGTTCATTCCCTTATCATCTTTAAGTTTTTATGCTAGTTAAGGTTCTTTAATGGTGAATGAAAAGACTAGAACCCTAGAATTGTACCCTAGAAGAATTAACAGAATGTTGAATTTATTGTTGTTTAATCATCTAGGAGGGTGGGTAATCATCTTCTAGGATGGGAAATTGGTTAATTGTGTTGAGAATTATGTATTGAGACTTAGGGTTCTAATAAAAAGGGAAACTTTGGGCCAAAATCTGTTTTGGAAGGATTAAATCGATTAAAAACCCATAAATTGGAAGATTATGATTGTTGGGATTGAGATTATGATAAACTTACCATTTAATGATGGTTTCACCATTCAAAAAGGGTAGAAGTAATCGGGTCTTGTTCTCCAATGTTGTCCCTATATTTGTTAGAAGGTCTATTGCTTACTTAGCATTATATTTCTAGACTTTGACCATTCTGAGATGCTTTGGAAATAGAAGGCTCATGTGGAGTAGTTTGTGGCTCCTGTTCTGTATTTGAGGTTGGTTACGGCTTACTTTAGTTAGACTTTGATTAGAGAAATGTACATATTATTTAGAATTGACGGGAGAAAGCATGATTAGGTCTTCAGACACGATGTTTGGTTGGATTATTATCTAGGCTGGTATGATTTCTAATTATGTAGGCTTGTCGCCATTACTTTATGTACTAAAACCTGAGGTGTATTTGTTGTGATATGAGAAGGAAGGAGTCCATATATACTCTTCTTGTTGATGGAGATGGTTGCATATCCTTGCTGTTATTGAGTGATTTATCCAAGTCTTGTTATGACTTGTGGCATGGTGCCTTGTATTCACTGACCTTGATATTATGAGATGATCATGTTCCATATGGACTGTTGAATTTGAAATAAGTTGAGATTCATATTTTGATCATATAGTGAGATTAGACTTAAATTGGATGTGTACTTGTGATAAGGCACGAATGATAGCTTGATTATGATTTACTGATGGTAATGATATTATGTAAGATTTGATACAACTTATGGCATTTGTGATCTTCATAGCATATTCATTTACATTCGTTGCACTAATTTCTCATTCTTGCATTCATACATTCATACATGATGGAAATGGTTCGGAAATGATTGATGAAAGACTTATGGCTAATATGAAAGAAAATGGAACACTTTGGTAATGCAAGACTTAGTTATAAGTGGTACTTGCTATATGTGGAAGTAAAGGGTGTCATAGACTCTTATGTTGATCTAGTGGATTTGTATGATTTATTCTAGGGTTGAGTTGATTATTATTTATCCTGATATGGTTATGGCATTGTGACTTGCAATTTCATTGGTATTTGATTTCATTGATTGATCATGCTTACTTTGAGTTTATATTTCATCTTGAGGTCCCACACTTTGAACCATATTTTAAATACTCATTTTCCATACAACATATGTATAAAGGCACATCTGGTAGGGGGTGAGGATGTGGCCTATCCTGATAAATGTATATAAAGGCACATTTGATAGGGGGTGAAGATGTGGCTTATTTGCGAACTCGTGATCCGAGGTCTGCTCCATAGCGAGAGGTACATGGACTTCGCGGGTCCCTCATGGGTCATAACTATTGGGCAAACAATACCATTAGCATGTGTTTGCAGGTTTGAGGTATTTGGCCAGTGCATTGAATTGCACATTATTAAATTTTATTTTGCATCATCATATAGCTCTTATTTCGATTTGATATAGTTCCATAGTATCATTGTGGTAACATGGATCGATTATGGATCGGGTCGCAGATTGGTAGTGACTCTTCCCGGAGTTCAAGACTTGGATTAGTGATTATCGATTGAGATTATGGACCTTCGACGGCATTTGTGGTTTTAAAGCTCTCTCTTAGGTGATTCCGATTATGGGATATTTTGTGACCTTGGATTGAGTATTATGTGCCTATCTCGCTTTATCTTATTAATTTTATGCTTGTATGCATGAACTAATCTTAGTCGGCCTATGATGCTTACTTAGTACATGTTGTTTGCACTGATGCTGTTCTTATTGCACTCTTTTTTTCAGTGCAGAGTTTGGTACTAGTTCCCCGCTTGAGGTGATCCGGTACCATGTGACAGATTCTAGGGTGAGCTTTGGACTAGATCTGCAACCTGGAAACTCTTCCTTATAATTAACTATCTTCTTTGCATTCCTGAGACAGTATTGATAGTTAAGGTTTGTATTTACTTTCTATCAGACTTGTATCTATGTAATAGTGGCTCTTGTACTAGTTTAGACCAGATTTTGGGGTTATTAATACTTCCACACTTATCATTTATATAATTGAACCTGTTAGCTTAATTATTGTTCATTTCCGCATAATTCTTATAAATGACTAAAATGATTTGGGAATCGTTCGCCTACTTGGGAGGACAGTGTAGGTGCCATCACGATTCACGAATTAGATCATGACATATGATTCTGGATTGGGGAAAGAAAGGTATCAGCCTTATGGTTGACCAGGCCCTGTTCGGGGACTGAAAAAAGCCGTAATAACCAGTTCGAGAGAGCGAGCTTTGACAAAAATGGCTCGGATGGTGGGAAATATGTATCAAAGGCCGTCTTAGTCAACGGTATTGAAAGCCCAAGTTTGTCGGATTATTGTTTCAACATCAATGCGGCTGGGTTGGTTGCGGCACTAGAAAAGATTGGCGATACCAGGTGGCCTGAACCAATAAGAACGAATCCTAGTAGGAACAATCCAAATCTGATTTGTGATTCCTACGGGACTCATGGACACCAAACTGCTGATTGTCGTCAACTTAGAGATGAGGTCACACGGTTGTTGAAGAATAAACATTTGAGGGAGTTTTGAGTAATAGAGCCAGGGATGGTTATGGAAAGAGCAAGGGGTCGAGCAGATATTTTGTTTAAGACGAGCCTAGTCAGGTGATCAACATGATAATGGGAGGAACCGAGATTGCTGGAACCCCTTTCATCATGGAAAGGACAAAGTTCTCAATAACACGAGAGAAGAGATCGAGGAACTTTTTCCCGAAAGAAGCAATCGTATTCACCGATGAAGATGCGGATGTCGTTACTCTTCCACATAATGACGCCTTGGTGATCTCTGTTATGATTGAGGACTATCGGGTTAAACGAATATTGATTGATCCCGGGGAGTTCCCCAAAAATCCCTGGAAAGTG